>NC_021164.2:64607321-64611352 GCF_000331145.2 Cicer arietinum
ATATGATGCAGAGTGACCATAATATGATCATGGAAATGAATTTAAACGAATGGTTGAAAAATTGGTTCACAATGGACCACATGGGGCAGTTCCCTACTCTATAATTTGTGAATTTTCAATATCGTAATCAAATACTAGTTTAAAAGAACTATATATTTTTACCAATTTTAAGTCTTTAAACTTTTCTTTTCAAAAAAAAAAAGTTAAATCTCTAAGAAAACTGATTATCCTAGAATAGAATGTATGCGGTTAGGTGAAGTCAGAACCCTAAACTGTATGCACACAAACACATTTGAACCGCCTAATCAAGTTGAATAGAAGTTGAATAGTCGATATTTCAAACTTGGTATTATATAGATATAAAAAAAAACAAAGAGATGTGGACCACCAAAGCATGCAGTCACAGTGCACACAATCTAAATTGAATATACTAAAAATTTAAGCATACATAATAATAATGCAACATTATTACCATGGTGCGGGTGTTAGGTTTTAATGGAACAGGACTTGACCATATACGGACCCTTTCTAGCCACCATGTTCCAGACTTGGGCCTGGAAAGTTGTTGCAGGGCTGTCGGAAGGTTGAGGATGGGCAGCATCGTTTGCTTTAAAGGTAATGTAATAAGTAGGGGGAAATGCACTATAGGCTGCCTTGACAAGTTCATCAAACACGAAATTTGAACCCTAAATAAGAAAGAAAGATTAATGAAGTTGATGAATGAATAAACTATTATGTATAATGAAAGTTAAGTAGTTTAGAACCTTATTCTTAGCATTAAACTTTTCCAGAGCAAGATTGGAGAGGTCAGTAAGAAGGCCACATTCTTCTGTTAATTCAACGGGAGCGGGAAAGTTACAGCCACAACGATCAGCAATTGCTAAGGGTGGAATAGGAATGGCATCGAAGGGCTGTGCAGGATGAGAGTAAGATATTAATAATAATATAAAAAACAAAATAAGATAGAAAGAGAAAGATACGTACAGATACGTCACGAGAGAGCTCTAAATACTCAGCGAGGGCTTTCTCTATCTCCTCCTCTCTTTTAAGAAAAGCTTTATTCTTATACACAAATTGCGTACATGAAAACCAAAAAAGAGAAGGGTCATCGTCATAACGGCTAGCCAAATCATTCACCGTCAGCTTTTCAATTGGTATTAACTCCCAATCCGATCTCGGGTCTAATTCCGGTTCCGATTCAGATTCTGGTTCCTGTTCCGATACCAGTTCTGGATCCTGTTCCGGTAACAGTTCTGGTTCCTGTTCCGGCACCAGTTCCGACTCCGATTCCGATTCGAGTACGAATTCGGATTCGGATTCATATTCGGATTCATATTCGGATTCCGTATCCGATGCAATATATGGTTCCAGTACCAGTTCCGATAGCTTATCCGGCACCGATTTCAGCCGATTGTCATCGGAGATTTCCGGAGGTGATTGGGTGACGGGGAGCAAGAGTGAATCCATGGACATTGGGCAAGAAGGATCAAAGGAATCGCAATTCATTCAAATTCACATAAACCTAACTAAAGAGACTAGTCCTCTTTAATAGGCAATAAGAGAAAGTTAGCTTTTGTACCCCCATTTAAACTTGTACCCCCAATTTAATGTTTTTTTTAGTGAAATACCAAAATAACCTTAAATCAAAACAGTTGCACCCCACATTTGAAAAATCCGGAAAAGTGAGTTTTTCTGAAAAAAAAGTTTTTACCGGAAATTTCAAGTTCAAAATCAATACCGGAAATTTGAAATTTCCGGATGCCTTCCCGGAAATTTCAAAAAATGAAATTTTCGGTATGCATTTTTAACTACCAGATTTTTCAATTTTCCGATTTGTTTACCGGAAATTTCATTTCTTTTTGAAATTTCCGGTACACTGCTTAACTTTTTGGGCAGGAGCAACCCAGCAAATTTTTGAAACTACGGATTTTTGAAATTTCTGGATTAACTACCGGAAATTTCAAAAAAAAAAAACGAAATTTTCGGTGAACAAAAACTAACTACCCGATTTTTCAAAATATTTGAAATTTCCGGTATGGAAAATACAACTATCGGAAATTTCATTGACCAAATTTCCGGTAATAAATATAACTACCAAAAATTTAGTTGCAAAAAATTATTTACCGGAAATTTCAACGAGGGTCAGATTTTGGTAGTTATCATTATTATTATTATTATTAATTTTTATTTATAAAAAAAAGTTATTATAATATAACAAGTTGTTTGTTTTGACTTATCTATTTAACCGTATTTTTTTCTCTAATTTAATGTATTTTATTTTATTTTAATAATAGAATTTTGATTTTTTAATAATTATTTTTAATTTATTTAAAAAATTAAAATACTATTAATAAAAAAAATTAAATTGAATAAAAAAAAAAAAAATACATCCTAAAATTTTGCCACAAACAAAACGTGTCCCTAATATTTTGCCACAAACATTCATCCTAAAATCAAATGGTTGACTAAATGTGCCACAAACAAAACGTGTCCCTAATATTTTGCCTATAAAATAACAACATATTTTCTTAACAACTCACTCCTATTTTTATTGGAAATATTTTATAAAATAACAACTTATTTTCGTAACAAATCTCTCCTATTTTTATTCCGATCTAATAAAAAAATTAATAAAAATATAGTTAATATAATTAAAAATAATAATAAAAATATTTAAAAAATATATAAAGTTTTAATAATATAATTTACTTTACTTTATTATTATTATTACTTTTATTATTATTATTAATATAATTTACTTTATTAATTAATTTATAAATAATATTCGGTATTCATTTATAACTACCAGAAATTTTAAAAAAGAAATTTCCGGTATTAATTTATAACTACCGGAAATTTCAAAAATGAAATTTCCGGTATTCATTTATAACTACCGGAAATTTCAAGAATGAAATTTCCGGTATTCATTTATAACTACCAGAAATTTCATTCATTCTGAAATTTCCGGTATTCATTTATAACTACCGGAAATTTCATTCATTCTTAAATTTCCGGTAAACATTTTTTCATTTATAACTATCGGAAATTTCATTCATAATGAAATTTCCGGTAAAAAAAATTCTTTTCAATTTTTACAGTTTTATCAAGGGTAGTTTGGACATTTAAAAATAAAATTTTTAAATGAGGAGGTACAGGATTAATTGAGGGGGTACGAAAGCCAACTTTCGCAATAAGAAAGCTGAGTGTTTTTAGTATGGGCCTGGTCTTGTTTTTTATCCGCCCAATAACAAATCCTATTACATAGTATCTCTTTTTGCATCTTTAATTGTTTTTATCTATTTATCACATTTTCCTTTCTTCTTCAATGTGGGTGATTTATTTGTAAAAGTTACATTTTTATCTTATTTAATTATAATATTTGGGTACAAGTCTTTTATCTTTTAAAAAACTTACAAGTTATTATTTTTATTTTTATTTTTTTATTAAAAAATATTGAAATGACATACAATATAAGATGATTTTAAGAAAAAGAGGATTCTACCTTGGTGTATCTAAATGTATCACTTCCTTAATTAATGTGAAAATACAATTTTATTTTTTAATTTTTTTAGCATCTTATTTTTTCCACCATTTTTTTCAGAATATTCGAAAGTTTTAAAATGAAAATTTTCAAATTTTCGAAAATTTAAAACAATTGGAAATTTCCGAAATAGAAAATTCTAAAATTTTTAAAACTTTCGAAATATGAAAATTTTGAAACTTTTCAAAATTAGAAACTTTCGAAACTTTTCAAATTTTCGAAATATAATCTTTATTTCGAAAATTTTCATATTAGGAAACTTTCGAAAATTACAAGATTTAGAAACTTTCGAAACCTTCCAATTTTTGAAATGTAATCCTTATTTTGAAAATTTGAAACTTATAAAAGTTTCGAAAATTGGAAACTTCCTGTAACACCCCGTTTTTCAAAGCGAGGGTATATTTTTTTTTTTAAAGTAATTAAAGACAACAAAGAATTAAATCAGGAAATGTCTTTGGATAAATAATTGAGTCATTATAATTTACAAGCA
>NC_021164.2:64621352-64625659 GCF_000331145.2 Cicer arietinum
ATGATTGTTTTGGTATCTTCACGCCCACAAAATAAGAAACATTGGCCCAATAAAAAAAAAAAAAAAAAGAAGGCCTACTATGTAATGTAATGAGTGAAGCCCAAAATTCGACCTCACAGAAAATATTAAGTCTCGGCCCAAAACTCGATTCCAGACTTAAAAAAAAAAAAAAAAAAAAAAAAAAAGACCATTATTTCAGAAAAGGAAAAGCAAAAGCAAAAGATTCGGGCATTTGTCTGCCATTCACACTAGAATCCAAGACCATTATTTCAGAAAAGCAAAAGCAAAAGCAAAAGATTCGGGCACTTGTCTGCCACTCACACTAAAGTCCAAACGTGGCACCGAAAGCAGAAGGAATCTCATCATTTCCTCCACCACACCAAAGCTGTACAAGCATGACTCTTTGCCTATATAAGCAAGGCTTGTCTTCAGTTCAAGGCAGAGTGAAATAGAGCAAGATAGCTTCTGTTAGAAATCTTGAGAATTTCTTAAGTGTCTCCTATATTTTATTTTGTATTTTCCGTTTTCAATTTTCAAGAACTTGATTCCATTGTAAGTATTCGTTAATATGTTTTAATCATATTTCATTTTTCCCTTATCGTATTCTTCTTTAAATTCTGTAATTTAAGTATGCTCTGCACTTGCAGCTAACAGCTGATCTTGTGCATCAGAAACTGTGTTTAACTAGATTTGATTGTAACATTTGAACAATGTTTTTGATTATGCCCAGTTAATCGACATAGTCCGTATTTTATCAAGTATTATAAAATGATAAGTGAAAAATATACTAAGAATTAGATCATTATCTATTATACAAATAAGTTTTATTTGAAGTTCCTTCTCTTGGAATTCTCATGAAATTTTGTGTAGGATCATGTCAACCATTATTTTAAAAATAATGGAGGAACAAACCAACCATTATTTTATAATACTTTTTAAAATGATAAGTGAAAAATATACTAAGAATTAGATCATTATACAAATAAGTTTTATTTGAAGTTCCTTCTCTTGGAACTCTCATGAAATTTTGTGTAGGATCATGTCAACCATTATTTTAAAAATAATGGAGGAACAAACCAATCATTATTTTATAATACTTTTTAAAAATGTAAACTATGTCGGTTAATTCATTATACTCGAAAACATTGTCCACATGTTATAAGTAACTCTAGTCAATCTATGTAATTTAAAATTTGTATTTATAAATTATGTATACATATTGTTAATTTTAAAAAAAATTTAAAAAAAAATATTTTTAAAAATTTACTTTAAAAAAATCACATTTTCAAACGGCCTTCTTAAAAAAATCGGCATTTACAAAGGCGGCTTATAGAAGAAAAAAAAATTATATTTTGATATATAATTTTAAAAAGAGAATAATTTGGTAAATATTTTTAGAATTCAGGGTATTGAAAAAAACAAACCCTCGGTTCTTTTGTGGTCCTCCTACCACGGTGGTCCATGCTATAACCCACCTTTAATTCAAAAACAAATGTTCACTATTCCAAATATTAGAAACACGTGTCCCTTGTCAATTTGAAGTAGTGGAACAAATTCCGACAGATGTAAGAGTACAAGAATTAAGACTTGGAAGTTAAATAATAATATATATTCATATCAAATGTTAAGAACGCTCGTCCGATTGTAAAGATAATTAACAAACATAAGATGACTTGAAATTACAAAAGAAAATTATGAAGTCAAAATATCCCAAGATGTTCTAGCACAAAAACCCCATACAGAAACACCAACAGATTAAAATACACCCGGAAGCCTCTCACCTCGACATGTCAGTCTAACACAACCAAAATCAATTTCACAGCAGGTGGATACAATACAATGGACATGATTTCCTGCAAAAAGTATAAAGAATCAGTATGGTAAACTATGAGAAAGATCTCATTGCAAGTTGTGACTTGTTGAAGGTAGATCTAGAACTTGCATTTGATTACTAGCATTTGTTACATTGCATAACCTGTGTTGTGAGTTGTCACTTGTTGAAGGTAGTGCTAGTAACATGTGTTGTGTATGGATGTAACATACATTTACATCTATATGTACTCAAACACTCACTCTCCTCAAAGCTTTGTCGTTTAGATTTTGTATAAAATTAAGTATCGATAAGAAAATGCAATGGTTTTGTTAGATGTCACAAAAAGTTGTGACATAGCAAATGTGAAATTTGTGGATATTGCTATTGGAGCTGGAGTTGAGGGAAGAGGTAAGTAAGAGATAGGGGGAGGGAAGAGAGAGTAATACGGTGTGGCAAACTAAATTTATTTATTTATTAGCGATGTGAGTTGTGTGGGTTCAACCGTGGTTCACCATTCAACCAGTTGAAACAAGACACAAAAAGTATATGGCTAGCTATTTCGAGTACATCCATTTGCAACTAACCCCAAATGATCTATCAGGTAAAAACCAAATACTACAAGTTCAATTATGTGTAAATTGCTGCTGATATTTTTGCATTTCTTACTCTTCTAACGAAGAACTTGATTTACCCATTGCTCTAAGGAAAAGTACACAATCAACATAAAATTCTTATCATATTGTAACTTTTTAAGTTATCACTGTTTCCCTCCTCATGGTTAATTGTGAGGCACTTGATCATCCAGGATGGCAACAAGCCATGATTGATGAGGTGCAAGCTTTGGAACATGACGGTACTTGGGACCTAGTTCCACTTCTCCTAGCAAGAAATTTGTAGATTGTCGTTATGTATTTACTATCAAAGTTGGGCACGATAGTCAGAGTATTGTCTCAATGCTCGACTAGTGGCCAAAGGTTTATAGCCAGATTAATGACCTTGATTATGGTGATACTTTCTCCCCTTTGGCAAAAATTAATTATGTCTGATTATCTATTTCCAAAGTTGCCATTTGACATTAGCCTGTGCATTTCATCATGGGGAAATAGAAGAGGAGATTTATATGGAGCAACTGCCTAGCTTTATTGCTCAAGGGGAGATTGGTCTAGTTTGCAAACTAGGGAGATCTCTCTATAGGCTGAAGCAGTCCTCAAGAGCAAGGTTTCGAAAGTTCAATTCTATTGTTAAAAGATGACAGTCATCATAGTAAATGACCATGGGAAAATTTCCCAACTAAAGAAGCACTCATTTTGCTTTTTCCAAACAAAGGATTTGGGGAGTTACAAATATGTTCTTGGGAGTGAATTTGCTCAATCAAAGAATAGGATTATCATTTCACAAAGGAAGTATGCACTAGACATACATAAAGAAACGGGTATGTGGTTGTATACCAGTTGATAGCCCCATTGATCTAAACCAAAAATTGCTAACTAGTCAAGAGAAGGGAGCCTTATTCTAATCCTGAGAGATATCAGAGATTGGTTGGAGAACTCATCTAACTCACTACTACAAGGCCAGATGTTTCTTTTGCAAGTAGTCTCTTTATGATAGTAAGTTGATAAAAATCAGCTTTCCCAACTGCCACTGTTGTCTACTTGCATTTCCTAATTCAAATCTCACCCTTGACACGCTCTTGAGGAAAATCACCACATTTGGTCATAGATGGTGATTTCAAAATGGATAGGGAAAGATATGCATATGATGCAGAGTGACCATAATATGATCATGGAAATGAATTTAAACGAATGGTTGAAAAATTGGTTCACAATGGACCACATGGGGCAGTTCCCTACTCTATAATTTGTGAATTTTCAATATCCTAATCAAATACTAGTTTAAAAGAACTATATATTTTTACCAATTTTAAGTCTTTAAACTTTTCTTTTCAAAAAAAAAAAATTAAATCTCTAAGAAAACTGATTATCCTATAATAGAATGTATGCGGTTAGGTGAAGTCAGAACCCTAAACTGCATGCACACAAACACATTTGAACCGCCTAATCAAGTTGAATAGAAGTTGAATAGTTGATATTTCAAACTTGGTATTATATAGATATAAAAAAAAACAAAGAGATGTGGACCACCAAAGCATGCGGTCACAGTGCACACAATCTAAATTGAATATACTGAAAATTTAAGCATACATAATAATAATGCAACATTATTACCATGGTGCGGGTGTTAGGTTTTAATGGAACAGGACTTGACCATATACGGACCCTCTCTACCCATCTTTTTCCAGACTTGGGCCTGGAAAGTTGTTGCAGGGCTGTTGGAAGGTTGAGGATGGGCAGCATCGTTTGCTTTAAAGGTAATGTAATAAGTAGGGGGAAATGGACTATAGGCTGCCTTGACAAGTTCATCAAACACGAAATTTGAACCCTAAATAAGAAAGAAAGATTAATGAAGTTGATGAATGAATAAACTATTATGTATA
>NC_021164.2:64625772-64634075 GCF_000331145.2 Cicer arietinum
ATGCTAAGGGTGGAATAGGAATAGCATCGAAGGGCTGTGCAGGATGAGAGTAAGATATTAATAATAATATAAAAAACAAAATGAAACACAAAATAAGATAGAAAGAAAAAGATACGTACAGATACGTCACGAGAGAGCTCTAAATACTCAGCGAGGGCTTTCTCTATCTCCTCCTCTCTTTTAAGAAAAGCTTTATTCTTATACACAAATTGCGTACATGAAAACCAAAAAAGAGAAGGGTCATCGTCATAACGGCTAGCCAAATCATTCACCGTCAGCTTTTCAATTGGTATTAACTCCCAATCCGATCTCGGGTCTAATTCCGGTTCCGATTCAGATTCCGGTTCCTGTTCCGGTACCAGTTCTGGATCCTGTTACGGTAACAGTTCTGGTTCCTGTTCCGGCACCAGTTCCGACTCCGATTCCGATTCGAGTACGAATTCGGATTCGGATTCATATTCGGATTCATATTCGGATTCCGTATCCGATGCAATATATGGTTCCAGTACCAGTTCCGATAGCTTATCCGGCACCGATTTCAGCCGATTGTCATCGGAGATTTCCGGGGGTGATTGGGTGACGGGGAGCAAGAGTGAATCCATGGACATTGGGCAAGAAGGATCAAAGGAATCGCAATTCATTCAAATTCACATAAACCTAACTAAAGAGACTAGTCCTCTTTAATAGGCAATAAGAAAGCTGAGTGTTTTTAGTATGAGCCTGGTCTTGTTTTTGATCCGCCCAATAACAAATCCTATTACATAATATCTCTTTTTGCACCACATTTTCCTTTCTTCTCCAGTGTGGGTGATTTATTTGTAAAAGCTACATTTTTATCTTATTTAATTATAATATTTGGGTACAAGTCTTTTATCTTTTAAAAAACTTACAAGTTATTATTTTTATTTTTATTTTTTTATTAAGAAATATTGAAATGACATACAATATATGATGATTTTAAGAAAAAGAGGATTCTACCTTGGTGTATCTAAATGTATCACTTCCTTAATTAATGTGAAAATATAATTTTATTTTTTAATTTTTTTAGCATCTTATTTTTTCCACCATTCTTTTCAGAATATTCGAAAGTTTTAAAATGAAAATTTTTAAATTTTCGAAAATTTAAAACAATTGAAAATTTCCGAAATAGAAAATTCTAAAATTTTTAAAACTTCCGAAATATGAAAATTTCGAAACTTTTCAAAATTAGAAACTTTCTAAACTTTTCAAATTTTCAACATATAATCCTTATTTAGAAATTTTTCATATTAGGAAACTTTCGAAAATTACAAGATTTAGAAACTTTTGAAACCTTCAAATTTTTTTAAATGTAATCCTTATTTTGAAAATTTGAAACTTATAAAAGTTTCAAAAATTGGAAACTTCCAAAACTATTAAATTTAAAACTTACTATAAATGACGAAAAAGATAAAACTATATTTTCATATATCTTGAGGGAGTGACAAGATTAAGTGTGAGGTGACACGTGAAATCCTTGAAAAAAAATGTATAGGAAAGCTAGTTTGTTGACACCTCTCTTTTCTTGGAATTAGATATTAGAATAGACTATGTCGTCGGTTAGTGGCATGTGGTCTGACCTACTTATAGATATGCGAATAGGCTAGGCCGCCGGTCTGGCATATTTAATAAAAAAGGTTAGGCTCATGCTATTTTTAAAGCTTATTTATTTAAATAGATCATGTTCAAGCTTATAAAAAAGCCTATTATGCCTAACAGGGCGGCCTATATTTATTTTACTATTTATTAATGTTATTTTTATATTGTTATATTAATAATAGTATTTCCTATTTTAAAATCTATCAATTAAACAACCACTCAGTAATAATTCTATATTTCAGTAGTTGTTTCATATTCGGTAACAATTCTATATTCGGTAGTCATTCTATATTCGATAGCCGTTTAATTAGTCAATAAAAAATTTATTATTTAAAATCAAAAGTTATTTTTTTGGTTTTAGAGGATATTTGTTTCAGATTTTTTTAAATTTATTTTGTTACAAAATTTATTTTTTGTTTAATATATATAGATATATAGACATTTATATTGGTATGTGGAGTGTATCATGTGGTATTAGTACAGTATTTAAATATTTTAATGTAAATAAGGCTTTTAAATATGCTTTCAAGTCAGACCAGACTTTTTAAAAAGGCTAAGATCGAAAAAAAAGTCTATGATAGGTCGTAGGCCTAAAAAATAAAGGATTTTGTACCACGCACCCCCCATTTTTACCTCCCACCCCCTCAATCATGTGTAAAAGACCATTTTACCCTCAATTTCATCTATTAAAATCCAAAAAAAAAATTGACTTTCTTTTTTTACCCAATTTCTTCCAAAGTTTGTAATATCTGAATCTGATCCTACTCACCCCTCGAACATTTGAAACTTCTGAATCTCAAAAGTAAGTAAAAATTCGAATATTTCAAATATTCGAAATGTATGAAACCCCAAATCGTTCGAAAGTTTGTATCATGTTGAAAGTTTCAAAATGGAAGTCTCGAAAGTTTGAAAGTTTAGAAACATAGAAACTTTCGAAAGTTTCATGGAATTAGAAAGTTTTGAAATGGTTGATGCTCGAAGAAATGAAAATTTCGAAATAGAGGTCGAGAATATAAAAGTTTTGAATGATGAAACTTTCCAAGTATATTTTTCCCATAAATAATGAAACTTTCGAAATGCAAAATTTTGCAAAACTTTCGATATATGTTGAGTTTCGAAAATTTGGTATTAATGGAAAGTTTCGAAATACATTTTTATTAGTAATAAATAGTAATAAATTAATAGTAATAAATAATAATAAATTTATAATAATAAATTTATGCTAATAAATTAATACTAATGATAAATTTGATATTTAATTTCGAAAGTTTCAGTCATTTTTTAAAAAAAATTGAAAGTTTCAAATTCATCCAAACTTTGGGAGTTTTCTGGAAAAAATACACTTCGAAAATTTCGTATTTATCCAAAGTTTTGAAATTTCTGGAATATTTCATTTCGAAAGTTTGGTATTTTTCCAAAGTTTTGAAATTAGTAATTTTTTCTGCATAATTACATTTCAAAAGTTTCCAATTTAACAAAACATTCGAAAGTTGAGGTGGAAAACTGAAATGGAAATTTTTTCCATAATTTTATACAAATTAAATAAGGGTAAAATAGTCTTTAAAAAAATTGGAGGGGTGGGAGGTAAAAATGGGGGGTGCGTGGTAGATAACCCAAAAATAAATCGTATGCTAGACTCATGCCTTTCAAAGCATGGCCTAGCTTGGCTATTCTCACCCCTACCTATTTATGGTCTGATCTGGTGTGGTCTGACCTATTTAATAAAGATGACAGGCTTATGCTATTTTTAAAGCCTATTTATTTAAATAGGTCAAGTTCATACTTATAAAAAAAGCATATTAGGTCTGATAGGTCGACATATAAATATATATATATATATATATATATATTATTAATTTTATTTTGTATTATTTTTTATTTATAATATTATTTCATATTTTAAAGTCAATCAATTAGACAATCACTAAGTAGTCGTTCCATATTCAATAGCAATATCATATTCGGTAATCGTTCCATATTCGATAGCCGTTCAATTAGACAATCATTTAGTGGTTGTTCCACATTTGTTTGAGAGGAAATAAATGGTGCATTTGTTCCAGGAAAAAATGTTATTTGAAATCAAAAATCATTTTAGGGTTTAAATGGTGTTTGTTTCAGATTTTTTTTAAATCATTTTGTTAGAAAAATCATTTTTTGTTTAATACATATAGATATGTAAAATATTACATTAAAATATTTTAATATTAATAAAGTTTTTAAATAGGCTTTCAAATCAGACCAGACCATACTTTTAAAAAGGTCAGACCGAAAAACAACAAAATCTATGATAGGTCGTAGGCCAAACTTAGACCTAAAAAATTAATCTATAATATGTCAGACTCAGTCTTTCAAAATCTGGTTTGGCATGTGTTCTATTCCCACCCTTACTTGGAATGAAAGCATGCCTTGCTGGAAAATAGCAAAAAAGAAGCTCTCGCTCTTCTGACCACAAGAATGAATTGTTCTTTCCTAAGGTTTTTGACCACTTCAAAGTCCTACCCTTTTTTATTTTTTTTAAAGTTTTTTTTATTAAAAATAACAAAAGCAAAAACTTCAGTATTATATTCATGCTGAATTTGAAAATAAATCAATTCAAAAATAAAACATATTTATTTTATATGCATGGATAATGTAAATATTTTATATATTATCAATCAACTACAATTGTTAAATCATTAGAGATATTTGACATTATTATAATTATATTTAAAGTCATACATATGAATGAATGTAACAGGATGATAATATATAATTTTGTACATTACATTGATTGAGAATTAAACTCATAAAAATGAAAACTCAAAATTAAACCTTACATTTATTAAACCTGTGAAAAAAATGAAAATAAAACAATATAATTCAAATAAAGTTTAATGGTCGTGCATCGTCGGTGTAAACAGATTTATACTAATAATTAACACGAGCCATGAATTGTGTAGTTATTTATTGATGAAAGTTAGAATCATATTACGAAATAGTTAAATCAATTATTCTTATTAATAGTTAATTTCAGGTAGCGAATACTAGTTAATTGCAAAATTACATAATCATGATGTACAAAATGTATAACTTACGTGATTAAAATTCCTATTAAACACATTTTTAACATGCTATAAAATAACTCCAAGTATAAAAAACTTCATTAACCACTTAATAATTACTTTTTGACAAGACAATAACCACATTTTTAACTTATTATAAAAATGACCACAACTATATAAAGTTTTGCATTAACCATTAAATTGAATATACTAAAAATTTAAGCATACATGATAATAATGCAACATAATTACCATGGTGCGGGTGTTAGGTTTTAATGGAACAGGACTTGACCATATACGGACCCTTTCTAGCCACCATGTTCCAGACTTGGGCCTGGAAAGTTGTTGCAGGGCTGTCGGAAGGTTGAGGATGGGCAGCATCGTTTGCTTTAAAGGTAATGTAATAAGTAGGGGGAAATGCACTATAGACTGCCTTGACAAGTTCATCAAACACGAAATTTGAACCCTAAATAAGAAAGAAAGATTAATGAAGTTGATGAATGAATAAACTATTATGTATATTGAAAGTTAAGTAAGTAGTTTAGAACCTTATTCTTAGCATTAAACTTTTCCAGAGCAAGATTGGAGAGGTCAGTAAGAAGGCCACATTCTTCTGTTAATTCAACGGGAGCGGGAAAGTTACAGCCACAACGATCAGCAATTGCTAAGGGTGGAATAGGAATGGCATCGAAGGGCTGTGCAGGATGAGAGTAAGATATTAATAATAATATAAAAAATAAAATGAAACACAAAATAAGATAGAAAGAGAAAGATACGTACAGATACGTCACAAGAGAGCTCTAAATACTCAGCGAGGGCTTTCTCTGAGTCCTCCTCTCTTTTAAGGAGGGCTTTATTCTTATACACAAATTGCGGACATCCAAAACAAAAAGGAGAAGGGTCATCGTCATAACGGCTAGCCAAATCATTCACCGTCAACTTTTCAATTGGTATTAACTCCCAATCCGATCTCGGGTCTAATTCCGGTTCCGATTCAGATTCCGGTTCCTGTTCCGGTACCAGTTCTGGATCCTGTTCCGGTACCAGTTCCGACTCCGATTCCGATTCGGATACGAATTCGGATTCGGATTCATATTCGGATTCATATTCGGATTCCGTATCCGATGCAATATATGATTCCAGTACCAGTTCCGATAGCTTATCCGGCTCCGATTTCAGCCGCTTGTCATCGCAGATTTCCGGGGGTGATTGGGTGACGGGGAGCAAGAGTGAATCCATGGACATTGGGCAAGAAGGATCGAAGGAATCGCAATTATTCAAATTCACATAAACCTAACTACAGAGTCTAGTCCTCTTTAATAGGCAATAAGAAAGCTGAGTGTTTTTAGTATGAGCCTGGTCTTGTTTTTTATCCGCCCAATAACAAATCCTATTACATAGTATCTCTTTTTGCATCTTTAATTGTTTTTATCTATTTATCACATTTTCCTTTGTTCTTCAATGTGGGTAATTTATTTGTAAAAGTTACATTTTTATCTTATTTAATTATAATATTTGGGTACAAGTCTTTTATCTTTTAAAAAACTTACAAGTTATTATTTTTATTTTTATTTTTTTATTAAGAAATATTGAAATGACATACAATATATGATGATTTTAAGAAAAAGAGGATTCTACCTTGGTGTATCTAAATGTATCACTTCCTTAATTAATGTGATAATACAATTTTATTTTTTAATTTTTTTAGCATCTTATTTGTTCCACCATTCTTTTCAGAATATTCAAAAGTTTTGAAATGAAAATTTTCAAATTTTTGAAAATTTAAAACAATTGAAAATTTCCGAAATAGAAAATTATAAAAATTTTAAAACTTTCGAAATATGAAAATTTCGAAACTTTTCAAAATTAGAAACTTTCGAAACTTTTCAAATTTTCGAAATATAATCTTTATTTCGAAATTTTTCATATTAGGAAACTTTCGAAAATTACAAGATTTAGAAACTTTCGAAACCTTCAAATTTTTTAAAATGTAATCCTTATTTTGAAAATTTGAAACTTATAAAAGTTTCGAAAATTGGAAACTTCCAAAACTATTAATTTTAAAACTTATTATAAATGACGAAAAAAGATAAAACTATATTTTCATATATCTTGAGGGAGTGACAAGATTAAGTGTGAAGTGACAGGTAGAATCCTTGAAAAAAAATGTATAGGAAAGCTAGTTTGTTGACACCTCTCTTTTCTAGGAATTAGATATTAGAATAGACTATGTCGTCCGTTAGTGGCATGTAGTCTGACCTACTTATAGAGATGGAAATAGGCTAGGCCGCCGGTCAGGAGACATGGTCTGGCCTACTTATGACATGGCCTGGTCTAGCATATTTAATAAAAAAGGTTACGCTCATGCTATTTTTAAAGCTTATTTATTTAAATAGATAATGTTCAAGCTTATAAAAAAGTCTATAATGCCTAACAGGGCGGCCTATATTTATTTTACTATTTATTAATATTATTTTTATATTATTATATTAATAATATTATTTCCTATTTTAAAATCTATCAATTAGACAATCAATCCTATTTTAATTAGTCAATAAAAAATTTATTATTTAAAATCAAAAGTTATTTTTTTGGGTTTAGAGGATGTTTGTTTCAGAATTTTTTAAATTTATTTTGTTAGAAAAAATTAATTTTTTGTTTAATATATATAGATATATAGACATTGATATTGGTATGTGGAGAGTATCATGTGGTATTAGTACAGTATTTAAATGTTTTAATGTAAATAAGGCTTTTAAATATGCTTTCATGTCAGACCAGACTTTTAAAAAGGCTAGGATCGAAAAAAAAGCTTATGGTAGGTCGTAGGCCTAAAAAATAAAGGGTTTTGTACCACGCACCCCCCATTTTTACCTCCCACCCCCTCAATCATGTGTAAAAGACCATTTTACCCTCAATTTCATCAATTAAAACACAAAAAAATTTGACTTTCCTTTTTTACCCAATTTTTTCGAAAGTTTTTAATATCTGAATCTGATCCTACTCACCCCTCGAACATTTGAAACTTCTGAATCTCAAAAGTAAGTAAAAGTTCGAATATTTCAAATATTCGAAATGTATGAAACCCCAAATCGTTCGAAAGTTTGTATCATGTTGAAAGTTTTAAAATGGAAGTCTCGAAAGTTTGAAAGTTTAGAAACATAGAAACTTTCGAAGGTTTCATGGAATTAGAAAGTTTCGAAATTGTTGATGCTCGAAGAAATGAAAATTTCGAAATAGAGGTCGAAAATATGAAAGTTTCGAATGATGAAACTTTCGAAGTATATTTTGCCCATAAATAATGAAACTTTCGAAGAATATGAAAGTTTCGAAATGCAAAATTTTGCAAAACTTTCGATATATGTTGAGTTTCAAAAATTTGGTATTAATGGAAAGTTTTGAAATACATTTTGATTAGTAATAAATAGTAATAAATTAATAGTAATAAATAATAATAAATTTATGGTAATAAATTAATAGTAATGATAAATTTGATATTTAATTTTGGAAATTTCAATCATTGTAAAAAAAAAATTGAAAGTTTCGAAACATCTGAAATTTTCGAAATGGAATTACTTCGAATGTTTGAAATTTTCGAAGTATATGTGCATTGAAAGTTTCAAATTCATCCAAACTTTCGAAGTT
>NC_021164.2:64634201-64672148 GCF_000331145.2 Cicer arietinum
GAATCTCAAAAGTAAGTAAAAATTCGAATATTTCAAATATTCGAAATGTATGAAACCCCAAATCGTTCGAAAGTTTGTATCATGTTGAAAGTTTTAAAATGGAAGTCTCGAAAGTTTGAAAGTTTAGAAACATAGAAACTTTCGAAGGTTTCATGGAATTAGAAAGTTTCGAAATTGTTGATGCTCGAAGAAATGAAAATTTCGAAATAGAGGTCGAAAATATGAAAGTTTCGAATGATGAAACTTTCGAAGTATATTTTGCCCATAAATAATGAAACTTTCGAAGAATATGAAAGTTTCGAAATGCAAAATTTTGCAAAACTTTCGATATATGTTGAGTTTCAAAAATTTGGTATTAATGGAAAGTTTTGAAATACATTTTGATTAGTAATAAATAGTAATAAATTAATAGTAATAAATAATAATAAATTTATGGTAATAAATTAATAGTAATGATAAATTTGATATTTAATTTTGGAAATTTCAATCATTGTAAAAAAAAAATTGAAAGTTTCGAAACATCTGAAATTTTCGAAATGGAATTACTTCGAATGTTTGAAATTTTCGAAGTATATGTGCATTGAAAGTTTCAAATTCATCCAAACTTTCGAAGTTATCTGGAAAAAATACACTTCGAAAATTTCTTAGTCATCCAAAGTTTCGAAATTTCTGGAATATTTCATTTCGAAAGTTTGGTATTTTTCCAAAGTTTTGAAATTAGTAATTTTTTCTGCATAATTACATTTCAAAAGTTTCCAATTTTACAAAACATTCGAAAGGTGGGGTGGAAAACTGAAATGGAAATTTTTTCCATAATTTTATACAAATTAAATAACGGTAAAATAGTCTTTAAAAAAATTGGAGGGGTGGGAGGTAAAAATGGGGGGTGTGTGGTACAAAACCCAAAAATAAATCGTAAACTAGACTCAGGCCTTTTAAAGCATTACCTAGCCTGGCTATTCTCACCCCTACCTATTTATGGTCTGA
The DNA here is from genome assembly GCF_000331145.2 of Cicer arietinum. Classification (NCBI taxonomy): domain Eukaryota; kingdom Viridiplantae; phylum Streptophyta; class Magnoliopsida; order Fabales; family Fabaceae; genus Cicer; species Cicer arietinum. The sequence goes on from NC_021164.2 coordinate 64,635,189, forward strand.
TCTGGTGTGGTCTGACCTATTTAATAAAAATGATAGGCTTATGTTATTTTTAAAGCCTATTTATTTAAATAGGTCAAGTTCAGACTTATAAAAAAGTCTATTAGGTCTGATAGGTCGACATATATATATATATATATTATTAATTTTATTTTGTATTATTTTTTATTTATAATATTATTTCATATTTTAAAGTCAATCAATTAGGCAATCACTAAGTAGTCGTTCCATATTCAATAGCGATATCATATTCGGTAATCGTTCCATATTCGATAGTCGTTCAATTAGACAATCATTTAGTAGTTGTTCCACAATTGTTTGAGAGGTAATAATTGGTACATTTGTTTCAGGAAAAAATATATTATTTGAAATCAAAAATCATTTTAGGGTTTAAATGGTGTTTGTTTCAAATTTTTTTAAAATTATTTTGTTAGAAAAATCATTTTTTGTTTAATACATATAGATATGTAAAATATTACATTTAAATATTTTAATATTAATAAAATTTTTAAATAGACTTTCAAATCAGACCAGACCATACTTTTAAAAAGATCAGGCCGAAAAACAACAAAATCTATGATAGGTCGTAGGCCAAACTTAGACCTAAAAAATTAATCTATGATATGTCGCACTCAATCTTTCAAAATCTGGTCTGACCTGTTCTATTCCCACTCTTACTTGGAATGAAAGCATGCCTTGCTGGAAAATAGCAAAAAAGAAGCTCTCGCTCTTCTGACCACAAGAATGAATTGTTCTTTCCTAAGGTTTTTGACCATTTCAAAGTCCTACCCTTTTTTATTTTTTTAAAACATTTTTTATTAAAAATTAAAAATAACAAAAGCAAAAACTTCATTGTTATATTCATGCTGAATTTGAAAATAAATAAATTCAAAAATAAAAAATATTTATTTTATATGCATGGATAATGTAAATATTTGTATATTATCAATCAACTACAATTGTTAAATCATTAGAGATATTTGACATTATTATAATTATATTTAAAGTCATACATATGAATGAATGTAACAGGATGATAATATATAATTTTGTACATTAACATTGATTGACAATTAAACTCATAAAAATAAAAAATGAAAACTCAAAATTAAACCTTACATTTATTAAACCTGTGAAAAAAAAATGAAAACTCAAAATTAAAAACAAAACAATACAATTCAAATAGAGTTTAATGGTTGTGCATCGTCGGTGTAAACAACTTTATACTAATAATTAACACGAGCCATAAATTGTGTAGTTATTTATTGATGAAAGTTAGAATCATATTACAAAATAGTTAGATCAATTATTCTTATTAATAGTTAATTTCAGGTAGTGAATACTAATTAATTCCAAAAATACATAATCACGATGTACAAAATGTATAACTTACGTGATTAAAATTCCTATTAACCACATTTTTAACATGCTATAAAATAACTCCAAGTATGAAAAACTTCATTAACCACTTAATAGTTACTTTTTGACAAGACATTAACCACATTTTTAACTTATTATAAAAATGACCACAAATATATAAAGTTTTGCATTAACCATTAAATTAAATATTTTTTAAATTCGCTTTCTATAGATTTTTCATTAACCACTTAATGAACTATGTTAATGGCTTAAAAGTAAGGAACTTGATATTTTTATCACAAGTTAAAAAATTGGTTAATTACTTGAACAACATTGGCTAATGTAGTCTACAAAATGGTTAATGTCACAAAATGGTTAATGTAGTCTACAATGAGGTTAATGACTTAAAACTTAGAAACTTGTCATTTTTATCACAAGTAAAAAAGATGGAGATTGGAGAATCACTTGAATAAACTTGGTTAATGTAGTTCAGAAAATGGTTAATGAGTTAAAACTGAAGAATATGGTTAATATAGTCTAAAAAATCAATTAATCAAATCTTTTTATCTGTGATAAAAATAAATAGGTTCTTTAATTAACTTTAAGTCATTAATCACTTTCGTATTAAAATTAGAGTTATTAATTTATAAAAGGTATATTTGTCGAAATCAATTAAATATCTCAAGAACATAACAATCCTAAAACTTTATTGGAGTGTAACAGATGACAGAATACTTCTCATAATTTTAAGATAAAAACCAATACACCAATTTTCGAATTGCACACCACACACATCCAATGCTATAATTATTAAAGTCCAATATAAATTCATGTGTAGTAAATATACTCTCAAAGTTATATTGTACTCAAAGTTAACTCATTAATCACCTTATATACTTCATTAATTAGAAATTTATACATTAGTAACCACTTTGATAAAGATTTGTTAGAACTTAATGTTAACATCATTTTATTTATGAAGAATGGTATAAATTAACATCATATCAATATAATATTTATTCAAGCATTACTATGCAAAAAAACACACTTTTAACCCTTAAAATAAAGAAAATTCACAATCGTTTTCTAAAGATCGCTATCAATTTCCACTACATTGCAAGGATAAAATTAGAAATTTAAAAAATGAGGGTGAAAACTATAAACCTTAAGTAGAGTTAAATGTATGAAAAGTTGAAACTATAAACAACAAAATAGAGAAATATTATGATGCATTGTTCACCAATGTCATTGTTATTTCCTTAAAGATGTGATTTTCATCCTATTATTATCCCTCTTCCTCTTAAATCATTATCTTTCTTAATTTATTCCCTTTCTCTCTATTTCAAGGTTTAACAAAAATACAAATGAAAAAATTGAAGAAGAAGAACTATTCAGATTCAATTTACTTTTGCAGTGAATGAGAAGAAAGGGAAAGGGAAAGAAAAGGGGGAGAAAGAAAGAGTAATGTGCAAACATAATTTTTAGGTGTGCAGAGTCACATTTTTGGGTTCCAAAAATATATTCCAATATCAATTCTGTATAAATAATAATTCTCTAAATCCCAAATATCAAGTAAAATAAATCCAAGTAGCAACGGGAAACAACAAAAGAATGTTTCAAAGTTCAAACAATAAATTCACCCAAATAAATTCATGTCACAAATTCAATCAAATTTGAAAATATCACATATCAATATATTCTAAATTATTGAAGTTAATACAAAAGTAATAACTGCATACGAAATCTATAACTAATCTGAGATGCACAATTTGCATGCCAAATCTCAATATTTAAATCTTAAATGAGATTTAAGCAAAAGAAAATGCGTTGAAATTAGTTTTAAGAGTGTATTATTAGTTTTTTCTTATATGATTTTTTAGTGATTGTTTTCAATCATTTAGTCTTTGCTTGATTATTGGTTAATCTCTTATGAAGAGTTGGTTTGGCATCACAAAAACTTAAAATTGCAAATGTATCGAGATAAGTGAGGTATATACATATTCAAGTCTTCAACCCTTCAATCTTGGCCCTGACTATTTTGACATTGGTTATTAAAAATTAATTCTTAAAACCAAATAATTGTAATTGTTAATTGTTTGAGTACGATGCTCACTAATTTTGCTTAGAAGTTCTAATTTCATGTAGTACGGTATGCTACACATTGTTTTGAAGATATTTCTCATATCATGTCATGATTCACATTGACTAGGTATGATTGATTCTAAATATGCAATTCAAGGAAAACTGGGGATAGATACAAGATTTCCACATGTTATCTCTAATCAAATTATTATCCTCTAATGAAGTAATTTGACTTAAGTAAATTAGTTTCTCCTATGATTTTTTAACCTTCATCTTCCATGAGCTACTTACTACTCCCTTTTGAACTAATCTACTTATTTATGTTATATTTTTTTTCTTCTCAAGTTGGTTTTTAACTACCTAACTAGAATGTACCCAGCACGTAACGCGGCTATATATATATATATATATATATATATATATATGTATTTGTAATTATTGTATTATGAATATATTCTTTTATATAAATAATTAAAATTATAATAATTAAATATAAAATAAGAATATTAACATTTTCAATTTATAAAAAATAAAATGATTTTTTTTTCTTCATAAATTTAAATTAATTATTTTTTAATATATTTTTATCCTTTAAATTTTTATTTGTATGTACTATTGTTGATAAGATAATTAGTTTGTATTTGATGCAACACAATCAAATGAATTATCGACGTAAAATTAAAGAGTTAAGATTACAAAATAACTATCAAATAGTGAATTAATATTTATTTGCATAACTTTTTTGTTTATGTTGTATAAATAATAAGAGATTGAAGTGCATTATAATATTTTTCTATTTATAATTAATTAATTTGTAAGTTTTTTTATGAAAACATGTTAACACACCACCAATATTAATTAGCAAATATAAAACAAAATCAAACATCATTAATTTTAATTGTAAAAATAGAAATATGGTCGTGAATTTTTTATTTTTTAATCTCAATCAATTGATATGACTTTTAGTGTTTCTTATTTTTTTTTTAAGACTTTAACTTATAATTCAATAAACTTTAACGTTTGTATCAATTTATTGATATTTTTTATGTATCTTAGGGTAACTTACATCATATTTTATTTGCATATATTAGACTATGAATTACAATGATTATATTTGTATCAAAAAGGTATAATATATTTCGACTACAAATAAAATATTTTATCTATTAATAATTATAATGATAATAAACATAATTATTATTTTGTGAAAGAAGATTAAAAATAACATTAAACTCTAGAGTCTATACCTTATTAGCAATTTTTTATTGTATGAATTTATGGTTATTAATGTTGTCAATTGTTATTAGGGGTGGGAATATGTCAGGTCAGGTCAGGCTTTGAAAGGTCTGAGTCTGGCCTACGATTTATTTTTTAGATCTAAGTCTGGCCTACGGCCTATCATAGGCTTTTTTTTTGTCTGGCCTGACCTTTTTAAAAGTCTGACCTGGCCTGGAAGCCTATTTAAAAGCCTACTTACAATAATTTAAAAAAAATATGAAACAAAAATTATTTAAACCCTAAAAAATAATTTTTTTGTATCAAATAATATTTTTTTTTTCTGAAACAAACACACTCAATATTACCTCTTAAACAAATATGGAACGATTGCTGACTGATTGACTAATTGAACGGCTACCGAATATGGAATGACTACCAAATATAGAATCGCTACCGAATATGTAACAACTACTGATAATAATAAATAATATAATAATTTAAAATAGGAAATAATATTATTAATATAATAATAATAAATAATATTAATAAATAATAAAATATATATATGTCTGCCTGTTAGGCCTAATAGGTTTTTTCATAAGCTTGAGTTTGACCTATTTAAATAAATAGGCTTTAAAAATAGCCTGAGCCTAGCCTTTTTACTAAATAGGTCAGGTCATAAGTAGGTCAGGCCATAGGCCCTTGACGGACGGCCTAACTTATTCCCATCCCTAATTGTTATGATTTCTAACGTTACTTTTTTTTCTTCATATTTATTTGAATTTAAGTTTTATCGTTGTAATTTACATGATACTTTATTTGTATTTATTAGACAAATAAAGTAATCAATTTACTTGATCAAAAAATAAATAAAATAATAACGTAATCAATTTTTCATATTATGTATAGAACTAGTGTTATATATGTATTTATTTGTTGAAATGCAATATTAATTAGTTTATTTTGAATAAGTGTTGAAGAATATAATATCATTGATCAACTTTTTTATTAATAAAATAGCTAGAACAAATTAAGTTCACATTATTTTAAACTAATATTTAATCATGATTAATTGATGGTGTGAAATGAATTTAGATATTATCATATCAAATTTGTAGATGTATATAAACAATTTTATTTATAATTTGAAGACTCGAGGTAGAATAAGACGTTAGTAGAAAATATGTGATGGAAGTGTGAAAGAATGAAAGAAGATTGAAAATGAAGGTTTGAATATTTTTCTTACGTATTATTCAAGTATGTACTTTAAAATGTGCATAGTTTCCCCATTGTTTGTCTTTGGTGTCAATAAAATGACTCAAAATAAAACACCCCAGTATGCCCAATATGTATGGACAATTTACGGTTAGAAAAACTCCTTAGTTGTAGAGAGGTTTGATTATATTGATGGAGAGACAAATTTTTCATTCAATGAGTAGAGTAAGTATGACTTCATGAAAATGAGTCTATATTTGCAGTATATCACTAAAACATTTGAGATGAAATAATATTAATATAGGAAACTTTTGTCACCGACTAATCTGTAGTGATAAGCATAGTTAGAATTAGAGGAGTAGTCTTACCGAAATTAAAAAGAGAAAATGAATAAGTTGTGAAAGTTGTTGAGAGTGGGAGGATAGTAAAATTATTTTCATCAGTAACTATTTGTGGATTTTCAATAGAGATGTGATATGGTATATGAAATGCAAAAGCAAAATAAAGGTTTGAAAAATATGAGATGAATTGTAGAGGCTTGCAAATGGTGTTGTATAGGAATATAAGTTTGTGGATTTTCAATAGATATGTGATATGGTGTATGAAATGCAAAAACTAAATAGAGATATAAAAAATATAAAATAAATTGTAAAGGATTGTAAAAGATGCCACACAAAAATATATGCAATGTGACATAAATATAATGATTAATACATAAGTGTGTGAGATGTCATTCAATAAAATTTAAAGTTTGTTTTAATATATATAAATAGAATTGAGGTGACAAAACTTCACTCTCAATACACACCACTACAACATCCACACTCAAATAATTCATTTCCCTTTTCACTTTGTTTTCCCATATCCCTTTTCCTCTCCAACTAACCCCCACCCCACGATTGGATACTTTTCTTTCTTCTTCAATCCCAGAGGCAATCTAAAATGAAGAGTGAAAAAACTAATTTTTGAAAAACAAATCTAGCCTTTCAAAAGGGGCATTTCTATAATTTAAAATAATAAATAAATAAATGTCAAAAACTTTAGACGGAAAGGAGAGGAATAACCCGTCTTATAGTGGCAATGAACATTTGAAATGGTTAACTCGTCCTATCTGGTAATGTTGTATTTTTTGCAGTCCTTCTCATTAATCATGTATTATTGTAGCAAAACTTCAATATACGTACTAACAAAAACTTAGACACCATAATAAATGGTTATATAGCTAGTCATTTTTCCTGTTTGCTGTGTCATTATTTCAGCGTAGCGGCTAAACTTGGTACATGAACCACTTTCCGGAGATACTAGATTACTACTAGTATATGAGAGTGGGAAAAGCTCTCAGATCACAGGTCTAGTCTACTATATGAAGAAGGCAACGATGAACTAGTAGTTTACAGGTAGCGTCTTGCTTAAAGAAAATAAAATAGACTTAACCATGAACTCGATTGAAATCTTAATACGATCCCTCAATGAACTTTCCTTTCTTTTTTGGTCAGAAGGATGCATCAAAGAAATGAATCGGAAATGATGCCCAGGAACGGCAACTTGGATATTACTGTGGTAGAAAACGAATTCAATTTTATCAGACTGACTGCATGCAAAGCATGAGTATAGTATTTAAAGAACAGGCCACTAAAAATGGGGCGATCGTTTCATATTTTTAACATTCAGCACAAGAATGAAAATGGCCAGGAAACCAAAATTAAGCATAAAGATAGGTATGGCACATTATTGCCTTACAAAATATAAAATAATTACAAGGGAGATGAAATTCCGAATGCCCCAACCCAATATATAGAATATGGTATATTCTATTGTACAATCAACAGTTTCTATCAATTATGCTAATCCGAGTTAATGTCGGCTATTCTAGGAAGCTCATGTACACTCTCAACTATAGCTAAATCTATTTCTTCCATGAATACACCAGCAGGCTTTACATTTAATTTACAAAGTTGCAGCAGATCTAGTATGATACAGTCTATCAGCTCAGTCTAGCCGTCTTTCCTCTCAAACCAATGAGTAATGTTGTCCCATGATTGTATACAAATTAAAGTCAAGATTTCTCCGACTGCTTGGAGAGCTCTTTGTCAGCAAAGTGAAGAAGTCGTCTAAGTCTTAGAACCATGTCACAATGGAAAGGAAGTGCTGTTCGTCGTTCTAGGTATGCGGGGCTGACTGTCATCCATGATAAGGCATGAAGCTCTGCTGCAAGGGATTCCAAAATCAAGTGTGTCTCAGTTTCAAAATCTTTAGCATCCCAGCTCAAACCTCTACCACCTTGCTTGTTAACTCCTCGAACAATCTTCTCTTGGGGGATGTTAGAACCTCCATAATAATCAATGAGGCTCACTGAAAGTACCGAAGGCCATTCTTCTTTCAGGTTGCTTCTATAGTCTTTCCTCATGGAAGGTACTGCTTTCGAAACCACAAACCCTGTGGAGAGTGGAAGAGCAGAACCCTTGCTGTGAAGCAGATGAGCTAGAGGTGGAGACTCGGCGGTCAGGCATGTGGGGAGTTGAAGAGCTGTTGGAGGAAGGGACCGCATGCTGGGAGAAGGAATAAGAATATATGCAGAAGATGCAGAACCAAGAGACTTCACTGGAGTGAAACCTTCTACATAACCTAAAATAGACATCCCACCATCAGTTTCAGTTCCTCCTACTAGTTTTTGCTATCAATACTTGAATGATTTACTTCATAATGAACATTCACGTATGAATTACCATCACAAAAATTCAAAAATAAGAATTTTGGTTTTTTGGGATTTCGTAGAAGAAAAATAGACATCCCACCATCAGTTTCAGTTCCTCCCAGTAGTTTTTGCTATCAATACTTGAATGATTTACTTCGTAATGAACATTCACGTATGAATTACCATCACAAAAATAAGAATTTTGGTTTTTTGGGATTTCGTAAAAGAAAAATAGAATTTGGCATTTTTCAGAAAACCAAAATACAAATTTTTTTAATAGAAGAGAATATGCATATTCCAAGATTTCAATTTGATAAGAAATGTCAAGGTATAATATGTTCAAGACAAATAGAAATCTGAATTTGAATTCCAAATGAAATTCTATATAACAGTTCATAATAGTTCACGAGTATTAGTTTTAAAATATTCAAGGGTATTGATGACAAATAAATGAGGTAATCATTTGGGGGATTGATTTCAAGTGATTGACCACTGTTAAGGGTGTTCAACAGGCAAAGTGCAATCCATCCTTTGACTATTTCACTCTCTCTTTTCCAAACCCTTAGATCTCTCTCTAGTTATTTTGTGCTAAGGCATCTCTCTAATTTTACATGAAGAAAAAGCTTTCAACAATGTCAGATGCCTTCTCCCAACTTCCCTGGGGTCATTATACACCTTTGAATGTTAACAGTTTTTCCAACCAATGGTTTTAATGCTCAACGTGATTTGCTGAAAAGACAACAAAAGCCTTTTCTTCCCACAGATTGGGCAAGATACATGGATCAAATGATGCAATCTTATTATGTCAAAACTAGGCTTATGAAGAAGACATTTAGATATAGGTCCTTTTAATGTTTCCAGTTAGAGTTTTTCTTAGTCTTCCTTTACCTCTAAATATTAGGCCATTGTACATCTAATCAACTCCTCTTATTTGGGATTTCTATTAGTCTTCTTCTCACATGGACAAACCATCTTAAGTGCACGCTACCATCTTTTCCTAAATAGGTCCTACTCCTTTTTCTCAAACACACACTCATTTATGATCTTACTGTTCTCATGTTCACTCATACTTTGTAACACTTTTCATGAGATCCCAAATCAATTGAAGATATATAGCTATGTAGTTTGTTTAAGGGTTAGGCAATTCTGACCCAGTAAGCTGACTTTTGGAGTTGAGTTAGGCATAGTCCATATTCTAAGATAGTATCAAAGTCTATCTTATATTTGTTATTAAGTCACGGGCATTTGCCCACACTAGAAGTCGAACCCTAGGCATGAGGAGGTGTGTGGAGAATAGAGATCTACATCAACTAGAGGTCAAAAGTAGTCCCAATTAGACACCTTGAACTTGTCTTTAGGTTGAGGTGGGCCTAGTTCAAATTCTAAAAACTCTCAACTCGTGAATGCCATTTAATGAAATATATATATATATATATATATATATATATATATATATATATATATATATATATATATATATATATAGAGAGAGAGAGAGAGAGAGAGAGAGAAACACATTATTGAGTTAAAGATCACTCACCAGGAGATGAAGAATCCGCTGGGAGAACTAACTGTAAAGTATGGTCCATAGAAACTGCAACAAAACTAATGCTTTGTGCCCAATGGAGCAAACCCCTTGAACTGTCAACCATAGAATGTCCGCTCATTAACTGCTTTCTTGCAGCAGGTTGCCCGTCTAAACTGCCTTTTATAAAACCAGTTTGTTTCGCATGAGGGCTGTACAAAGGACTAGGGGAGGAAGGAAGGGTTCTTTCTGGAATCAAACTCATATCTGTTTGTTGCAAAGAAGAGCCATTACTAGTCGAGGACGCCCCATCAGACAGAGATTTACGGAGTTGCAGGGGCCATCTCTTCATCTCAGATCCGCCAACTGAATAAATAGCTTTCTGCCACTCTGTTTGAATAAAATATCAGTAAATATACATTTATCAAGGACGAAATAAGAAGTGAATATGATCCAATCAGCTACCTTACTATCTATTGACTGCTATCTCAACAATATGAGAAATACAAATTTACAACTGAATGCAAGTATATATGAATAACTTGAATGTTGGAACAGATTGAACATGGTCTAAAAGCAGACATCTAAATATGACTGGAACAATACCTGTCATCATTACACATAGCAAGCAATATGGCTCAATTTGATAGACTAAACAGTGGATGGTCCAAAGATATGAATAAAATAATATTAAATATATAAAATGCAAATCTCTTTTATACAGCACAGATTAAAAAACCGACTTTTAATATAAAAAAGAACAGCATAGATGATATATTTTCTATTTTATTTTATTACCCCTTTCAGAGGTGCAATCACTTATTTACACATCACACATTATTATGAAACAATACTACTATTAAATAATCGAACGTTGGTCCCCTCAAATCCAGAATCAATATTTCGAATGTACTAAAGTAAAAGAAATAGAGGCAGCTAAATTTCATTATTACAATTGAGTAGCTTATTTGTTCTGACATGTTGCATTGCACAATTCGTAATTGAAGACCGCTGATACATCTACAGATTCTACACATGGCAAGACAGAGCACCCAGAACAAGAAGTTGTGTAAGATTATTATTATTTTAAACAGAAAGGATAGCCCAAGCTCTTACAAGGGAAAACCAGATTCTCAGTTCCTGAAAGAATTTCAGTCAAAAAAACAAAACAATAACTAACATCCTCTCCAACTACTAATTGCCCCCCTATAACCATGCAGCAGATCATGGACTCTTTTTTCGTTTATTGAGTATAGACAATCCAGCAGCCTAACTAATTCTCTCCCCCCACAACTTTTTACGTTTATCGAGTATAAACCTGCCAGATCATGGACTCTTTAGGATTTGATTCCAATAACTGTGCAGCTTCACTGCTTTATATCAGGTTCATAATCTAGTGCTCTATCAAGCAACATCTGAATTCTGAACTTATCAGAACCTAAACCTGGACCAACCTAAATTTCAATGATGAAACTAGTTTAATATTTTAGGATTATTGAGAAGGACCACAGGATATTTCAGAAAAATAACCCACCAACAACTTCATAAAACATGATTATTAACTAACCACTCAAAACATTGTGAATATGGGCTTTGCAATGATTCTCACTTAGCAAGCATCAACCAAAGTTTGATCATAATGATTGAGGTTTGATCCTTCACCAAGTCAACTATCCACATCTTGAACTTTTTTCCGTATAGTTTAAATTTACGCATGCAATCTCTCTCTCTCACACACACAAACTAGTAAAGGCAAGACTTGGTTGGCCAATTTTCAGCAGATATGGGACAATATGCACTCAAGCTTATAACATTGTGTGACTATGGGCCACTCACTAGAGGACGTAGAAGTGTTTTTCAATTAAACTTTTACCCAAGGTCATCTAAGAAAATGTCTGCCATGTCCCAAAACCAACCGCGCAATACAGTAAATATAGAGACAGAAATCTTACCAAGGTACTCAAGCTCATAGAAACCTCCAATGCGTGCTATCATAAAATCTCGAGGCTTTGCAAGGCCAGGATCACAAGATTGGAGTATCAGACAACCTTGCTGAAGAACTTGGACAAAAAGGCACTGTAGACCTTTTGTATCCTGCCTACTGCTTATTCCACCAAATGGGAAAATATTGCAATCCAGCAATTCTCCCCTTGAATCTGTCCAGATGCATACAAGCCAACGCCAGTCCTCTGTCCATCCATAGCAACAATGTAAGCTTGGATGAGTCTTTTGATCAGACCCAGATCCATCAATGCTTGAAGCAGAATCCACATTCCCAGCTGTATTTGTGCTCTGCCCATGGTTACCACTACTGTCATCTGCCAATGCCTTGGAAGCTTCTGAACTAGGGCTACTAATAACTGAAATACCATGTTCAGGAGAACCTGGTTCAGCAAGAATGAAAAGCGGTTCAAACATGTAGCGAATTTCATCATGGAGAAAAATATCCCCAGTTCTACTTGGATCGCAGTTTAGAACCCCAGACCTGGCTGGTTGCCAAGAATTATCCCAATTACCAGGTCTCAAGCTAGCATCAATGTCACTCTCTCTTGGAAGAGAATGTCCTACCATTCGAGGACCAACACAGTCTTTCCACATCCCAGAGATGGGAGAAGGCATTTGTGCCAAAGCAGACTGAGATCTGCTGGAAAATGCCAATTGAGCTAAATCACTAGAGATGCCACGTGAAATGCGACGAGCCTTGTTATACACAGTAAAGGCAGTCTCTTTTAAAATGACAAGCTCACTCACTGATGGACTTGTGACTCTGAAAATGGCATCGACTGTAACTATCTGCAAGACCAATTTAGGAATACTACACCCAGAAAGCACAAGGATATTAGATGCCGAAGCCTCATCAACAGTTGCCCAACCACTCAATGCCTTCACAACCTGACTATGCAAACTAGATCTCCTCTCTCTATCAGACTGTTGGATAACCGAACCAATGGCAACAGAAGATTCAATAACAGTTTGCAAAATTGCAGTAGGATCGGGAAACGGGCACACCACATAGATTACCTAAATGTAAAGAAATTAAAAAAAGGTTGAGAAATTACCACAATACACATGTAGATCTACCAAAAAAATACAGTGAGGAGAAATATGCAATTTCTTATATGAACAGTACTGTGCTATCATGATGTCATTTCATTAGTAGTTAAGGATGCATAATGGACTTCAACCTACAAGATCAAACTAATAAACAAGTCGCTTACCAAACTTGAACTGTTACTTCCTTCTGTGGGGTTCGCTGAAAAACAAGAGCTCAGGTTCAAAGCTCTCAGCGCCTTCGAAAGAGACTTGAGATAACTAGTCAGATCCCAGCCATTAGATAGAGACAAAAAATAATCACTTACTGAACCAACAAGCGATGCATTGCTACTCTCAATCTTCATTGATTGAGGGCAATCAAGTAAAACAAAACCACAAGTTGACGACTTCGCAGGCTCTATCTCCATCTGATTCCCCAAGCCCAGAGGTAAATGAGTACCTAGCTTGCACGTCTCATAGACTGAAAAGAATAAAAGCAAAATAAGAATGATAGAACAACTTGATGCTGAAAGTCAGAGTGAAGGAACAAATAGATGGAAAGTAAATCAACAATTGTAGTGCATAAAATTCCAATAGCACACTGCTAGCAAAGAATACTCTAGTTACAATTAATTAGTGTGACACAGTTAAGTACAGGCACACAAACAACTCTAAGCATTTCAAATAGAAACTATCTCCATTAAAATAAATGTTTTTTCTTTCCCAAGAGAAATGATCCAACTATGATTTCTCCACATTTTCTTTCATCCTTTTTACCGTCAATAATGCATCCATTATAAATAATTAGACATGTATATAAGTTTGCTATAGTGAGTATGTACGGATAATAGATTTCAACTATGTAATATCAAAAGTGTCATCAAACACACCTTATAGCTCAAATTTTACCATCACTCACCTGTTCCTAGTTGTTGAAAAAAATCAGCAGCAGCAGAAGTAAGGGGATCAATGTCAGGACATACAACATGATATGTAATCTGCAACCAACAATGCATATAATGACATAAACAAAAGCAAGTCGGTTAACTTACTTTCCAACAGGTGATTAAGTCGTATTATATGGTATTCAACAGAGTATAACTAGCAACGGCATCTACTAGTTATTATAAGCTTACAGGTTTCTGCAGAGCATAAGGTTCTAGGGGAGCCTTTTCCCAGTGCTGCAGACAGTTTGCCGATGCCTTGAGCCAATCATCCTGATACCTATTGCATGTTGTATTGGCATGAGTGGTTAGTTAAATGCAAAACTTTACAGTACCAAATGGCATCTTTGTTAATTAATCAAATTTAACATATTGCTATATGTCAGCAAGTAGGCAAGAGATCAATCAACTGGGTTATTTGCAACACTTGAAAAACCAGCCCAAGCTGTTTGTAGTTTAATTCCCTGAGATACCGTCTCCGAGCATATGTATAGTTATACTTACATGCATAAACATATACAATCACATCCCATAATTACAGGGATTACAGCTCAATTAATTAAATAATTAAATTAAAAACAGATATTCAATATACGGTAAGTGTCTAGTTTCTAAAAACTAATGATATATTAAATAATATTCAAAATAGCTCAGGCTTAATAAAGCTCAACTAAAAGTTCTTTCTTTATTAAACAAACAACAGTCAATATGAAGGGAAAAAACTTGACTTTAAAATTCCAAGTTTTATATATAGTAATATATAGATATATACAAATGAAAGAAGTATTAATAGTGTTTCAGATTATTTTATGAAAAAATCACTTTAAAAAAAATAAATTGTCAGGATTTTTTATCGGTTTGTTTTAGTTTTGGAAATTATCAGAATCTGAAGAAGTCTGGTTATAATTCAAAGTTATTCTTAGTAGTTTTTGAAGTCAGAATAATTTTAATAAGCGTACCAGATGAAAGAGAGTTCAAAAAATTTTCTAATGATTGTAAACAAAAACAAAATAAGTGTCTTCTTTACATCAAAATCCAAAAAATTATATTATTTTTGGTAAAATCTTATTTTATTCATTTCTCACAAGCATATGCTGCTTTTCAGATATTACACATGTGCAGATACTATAAAGGAGATGGATGCATCACATGGGCAGATAGCTGATCAAATAGCCCATGGTAGCCAGTGGAGTTGAGTTTTTATTACAGCTATTAGTTAGTTAATTGGTAATATAGTTAGAACTCCAACTTTAAATGTATTATGAACACTGTAATTATGGATCAATTCCTTTCACTGTGTTTGGTATGGGTGAAATAGGGGAGAAGTTGGAAAGAGAGAGAGAGAGAGAGAGGTGGCTGAGAAAGACCTCACTACTCTGGTTTGTTATGAAGAGAAATGAGAAAGAAAGAAAAAAAGTGGGACCAACTCGTTTTCTATTTCTTCATATACCAGCAGAGAAAGAGTAGAGAAGGTGGCTCTTTGTTTTCATTTTCCATTTTTGCCCATATCTTCGTCGTCAAGGGGATTGTTGACATCCCAGTAATTCAACTTGCATCCATGCTTCAGATGTCCATCCATGAGCATGGAGCAGTGTCCGACATCAACCAGAGATATGGCCTAGGTGGTGCTTATAACTTATAAAGGATTGGGCAGTCCTTACTGTGCAAGCACATTTTCTAGGTTGAGTTTGGCTTAAAGCCCAAATTCTAAGAGATTTTACCTGGATCATGCCACGTAACAATCCTCAATATTTATGAGTAAACACACAATCTTGGCAACACTGATAATCTACATCAAAGGTACTCAAATACGATAGCCTCATGTCCAAGGTACTTACGTATTCAAGCATGCTTGTCTTTAAACATAAATGACAACAAGTGTACATACCCTACAAGTATAGAAGGTAATGGAACAGCAATGAGGGTAGGTTTAAGCCGGGAAGACGGGTGCTGCTCTGATTCTGAATCTTGACCGGATCTCCTTTGGGAAGTCTCATCCACCTTAGCATTATCCATGATGCTGGAAACTGCAGTTACATTCAAAATTTATTAGTAGACCGAACATAATGACTTCCATCATACTGCTAAAACGAGAATATACCTTTAATACTGGATGATCCACAAACAGATGATTGGGATGGACTCATGGGTTCTGAAGAATCCCTACATTCACTAATGCTGGATTCAGCAGAAACTCCATCAACTATACTTCCAGTATCAACCAATTGGTTGCGTCCTTTGCACCAATCAGTCACTGATAATGGCCCTTCCAGATTGGAAAATGCTGATTTTAAAGCTGTTTTGATATCAGATTGCAGCAAACTTATCACAGTAGAAGCATGAACCTGAAAATTCAGAAGACTGCAATGATACGTATAAAATGAAAAATCAATCAATCAACAGCACCATTGGTGCTGTCATGAACCAACCATCCTAAAAGCTTAATCTTTTAATGGTTTTATATTAGATTTATTTCTAACACCCCCTCATACAAAAGCTCTTTGAGAGTCGAGCATGAGCAATACAAGGCCAGCCTACATTGTCCTCAAATTCAATTAATGGTGAGAAGAATAGAGGCGACAAAGACCAAACTTTAGACCACTTGGTCACAGAGGCTCCTATACCATGTCATGAACCAATTATCCCAAAAGCTTAATCTGTTAGATGAAGACACGTGCATGGTTTAAATTACATTTCTAACAAATTCAAGGCATCATTAACCTGGAATTGGTAACCCCAAAAGACTATCAAAAGTTAACAACAGCCAGAAAGTGCTGTGACAGGAATTAGAACACCTTATTGCACATCTTGTGCCCTTGCATCAAAGACAGAATATTTTTACAAACCTCAACAAGTATAACTTCAAGACTACAACCTATCATGTCCTTAGCTATTTAGTTCGATTACCGAAGACCAAATCCTAAAACCATGCCCCTAAGGAGAGAGAAATCAACGGTTCGGGAATTTACAAATTAGCATGGATTAGGAGAAGAAACATTTAAGAAAAGTATATGCAATAAAAGCTTACATCAGAAGAAAGTGGATCCACCAACTCCAACCCAGCAATGTCAAGCGAATGAGAAGAGGCAAGAGTTCCCCCACAACCAGCATGGACCATTGAAGGCCCACAACAAAACCCACGCCTCCACTGCTCTTGCATTGCAAGCAGACCATAAGGACCATCACCACAATCTGCATCCAAGGCAAGATCAACAAAGGAAGTAGCTTGTTGGACAAGCAATGCAATCCCATCAAGAAGCTCCTGAAGTGGTTTTCTTTGACCATAAGAAAGGAGGCTTTCTTCATTGAATGAATTATGGGAAAAGGAAGAGCCAACGTCTATGTTAGGTGAATTGGAAGGTTTTACGACTTTTGAAGCTCCTACAGAGCGCCAAACACCAACAGGTGCATTAAGGTGCCCATCAAGCATTCCTCCGTCAATATCACCTGCAATCCTAACCGGTATATTTTCTTTCTTTTTCACCTCATACTTGCCAGATATGTCTGTGGTGGTACTTGGGTCAGTAGGAAGCTGATTAGAAAATGTAACCCCAGTTGACCTACTCAAACCAACAGAAAGGAGGTTGTTACCAGAAGATAAGAGTGTGTGTCGTAACCTGCACATGGAAGCTTGCAACATTGCACAGGTGACATCAGTTGCCAATAAATTTTTTGCAGATAGAACGAAATGATCTGCTTCCTTTGTGCCTCCAGTCATCTTCCTGAGAACAGACTTGACAGAAGCATTAGAACCAATGTTCGAGAACGGAGGTTGTACTATCCCCTCAGATTTTGCAATGCTGTTATCAATACATGTGACTGGTTTTTTGTCATTTATGTCTTTTCTACTATCAACAAACGTATAATAATTTTTGGAGTGGAGAGTCATACTAGTATCGTGTTTTCCGGAACATGTTTTTGTATTGATGACCAGTCCATTCTTTCCCTCTGATCCTTCAATATAGGGAGAAGAGGGTGGCTCTGCACCATACAAGTAATTGTTAGAACATGAATTTGAACTCTCCGCTTTTCGAGACTTCGGAAAATATGGGCTTCTGAACAATGCTGTGGACAACCCACTAGTAGGGGCCTCGACAGCTCCAAATTCTTGAGCAAATGTCATCATTGCTTCAGCTTTCATTACATGATCATACTCCCTTGTATACATCATTTGAGTTTGATTGGTTGGACCCATTTGCATGGAGTTACTCAAGTTATCTTGACCTTTGTTAAGACATTCCTCCATGACTGATGGAGGAGTTGGATCAAAGCTCTCAAAGGAAGAAAACCCAATAGGCAAAAGCATTTGATCAGAAACATCCATCGCACTGGCACCAGCTGGACTGCTGTTGACATCTCCACAATCTGGGGCAGACAAGATAAGTGCCTGAGATTCAGCAGTTCCTGGGGGCTTTGACAGAAAATTTATCGCACAATAAGAAACCGGTATATTAGAGACCAAGAAGCAGAGAGAACTAATTATAATATTAGAATAATAATAATAAGAAGCTTATAAATTTTCAGCATTCGTTATTTAAAGAATAAGATTCAGAGTAACTTTGAAAATAGTACAATCAATGCAATCAACCAAAAGTCAACCTCGAATCCAAATTACAATTTAAAAAGATATTACCAAAAAAATAAATTAAAGAAGGTTTGTTGCCATATATGTATACTAAAATGTGAAAGAAAGAAGAGACGTGTGAAATTAAGAGCATACCTCCCCCCACCCCATAAAAAAAATAAAAATAAAAGAGAGAACAAAGTAAACAACCTTATTGGTACAATAAGGAGCTTCAAGCCTTCTTCATATTCAAAACAGAAAACTCCCGTTGGGGTATGGCAAACAAATAAAAAAAGTGCATAGGAAAATATGTATGTATAATGTTTTTTTTTAAAGGAAACGTAAACTTATTTTGATATTTGATCAAATTTTTAAATGCCTAAAATAAAGAAACCACACTATTATCAAAATTCTATTTTATTATGACCAGAAACTGAACAAGGTTAAAAGTAAACGTTTAAACATTTATTGTGCTAAAGGAAAGATGCATGCTAATAGATGTCAAAATGTTAAAAGTAACTATTTAAACCATGGACAATTTAAGAGTTTAAATGTGTTACGCAATAGTTTAAACGGGGAAGCGTAACTTAATAGCTCTTACTTTTTTATAAAGAGAAAATAGTGGAATCAATAGAAGGAATCCTGTAAATATAGTAGTAGAAATATTTGGATACCTCTCCAAAAGGCAAAACATCATTTTCAAAGAAGTCACCAAAATCCCCAAATTCAGATAATAGTGCTTGAATATCCATTTCCATGCCTTTATCTTCCTCATCATCCCAGTCCCAGATAGAGCCAATTGGCTCGTTCCCTACTCTTGTAATGGCTGAATTGTTAACTTCCATGGAACCAAAATCAGACATGTACGCATCTTGCCCAGGAATATGTGTAGTCATACTTAATGACTGTGTCACTCCTGTTCGAGACCGCTTAGAGCCCTGCACAGCATAAGAGTCATTATTAGTGCCCAATTGTACAAAAGTTAAGACTGGACAAATTGGCAAATTAAAAAACATTTGCTCTCCCAAAAAAAAGACTACGATATGTCAAATAATCTTTCATCATTTTCTCATTAAAAAGAAAAATCTTTCATCTTTTCAAAAAAAAACTACTATCAATTTTCTCAATTTATTTAATAAATGCAGTTTGTTAGCCATCTCCGTGTGAATACAACCAAATAAGTGGCCAACTTATGTAGTGGCAAGTATGTATACTACTATGTTGTAGGAATACTGTTATACTGCTAAATAATAAGTACCTGTATCCAAATTAAAGAACTCACGGTGACTAAGTGCTCATACATGGTACCTGAGGAGAATATTTATACTCTCACCCATATCAGAGTAACAGATGCGTTCAAAAATTACACTTGAGAAAAATGTTAAACCATTATTATGCTTCTTTTTAATCCAAGGAAAAACCATCACTGCTAACAGCATCAAGAATATAAAAAGAGGAAATTTTGGTGCCTAGCTTTAGTAGGTTTGGTATTAGTAAATAGTAATTTAGCAGAGGAGCTAAATTTTTATGGCAATAGTAATTTAGCAGTGTTTGCTCACGAAAGACTTGAGATTGGGCAATTGCTTCTATTTGGTGCAAAAAGCAAATGGTTTTCTTAAGGGGTCCCTTCCACCAGACATACAGAGCAATTTGGTGGCTTTGTTCAATTGGTGTTTGTTTCTTCTTGCTTTGCTGCTTTATTTTTCCATTATTTTTCTTTTTTGATAATAGATTATCCTCCAAGTTCTTTGTAATTTTCTTTTACTCATCTCGATAAACTTTTTTGTTAAAAAAATCATAAATATTTTTTCAGAAATAGATAACAACATACCAATATGGATCCATCACTTCCCAATCGACCAGAAGATACCATAGACTGTCTACACGTTAAAGAATCAGCATCTGCCTCTAGTTCACTTAGTCCTGTAGTTTTGTAATCACTATCGCTAGAGCTGGCACTTAAGCTACTAATACTGCTACTGTTACTGTTGCTACTACTATCATAACTATTTTGCGTGCGGGATCCATTGATTTCTGTCCAAGGATCTTCAGTAGATTCCACATTACCAGCACT
Organism: Cicer arietinum; assembly: GCF_000331145.2. Lineage (NCBI taxonomy): Eukaryota > Viridiplantae > Streptophyta > Magnoliopsida > Fabales > Fabaceae > Cicer > Cicer arietinum. The sequence goes on from NC_021164.2 coordinate 64,655,895, forward strand.
GCAGAAGGAAGAAAAGTTTAATCGTCCAAGGTATGAAAATTTAGGCTTTAATCAAAACCAGAGAAAATTGAGCATACTTATGAGTTTGAAAAATTAACCAAAAAATATGGGATAATATTTGCCAAGGGGAATATAAGTGAGAGAAAAATTTATCAATAAACCATTGCTACATACATGTAAGAATTGTGAAGTGATAGAAAGTGAGAATAGAAAGAAAATAACTGAGAGAGCAAGATATGCACCAACACAAAAAATTCTAGATATAAGAAACATGGGGACAAAATGCAACAAGGCTTCCCAGTCTCTCTATATGCCCATAAATAGTAACTCTCATGAAACAGTCATGAACAGAAGACATAAGAGAAGCCACACACTAGGGACGTTCACATCCAAACCGATCCAAAAAAAACGCAAACCGACCCAAAAAAAACCGAAAACCGCATAAAACCAAATACTTTTGAATATTTTTGGATGTTCTTTTGTGAAAACCGCACGGATCAGATCGGATTTCGTATTTCTTTTTCAAAACCGAACCAAAATGCAATCATAAATCTTAATACTTATTTTTTTATGAATATGATATATTGCATTTATATATTATTTGTTGATTTTTAATTTTTTTTCCAAATAATACCTATTAGTTTAATTTAATCTATTTATTTGCTATTTCAGATATAGTGGATCACTGATATTCCGTAATGTTAAATTTTGTGTCAAACCTACTATTTTAGCGTGTTTTTATAATATTAATAAGTTTTTTTTACAATTGTAATTTGGATATCCAAAAACTGATCTAAATTAAACCACTCAAAATTGGATCAGATCTGATTTTTTTAAAACTTGTCATTCAAACCGAACCACATGTAAATTTTATCTTTGGATCGGATGGGTTTTTGTCTCATAACCGATAAAACCACACCACAAATACCCCTACTACACACATAACACAGCTCACAATTAAACTCAATAATCAAAGATGTAAGAATGCAAGGAGAAAAAATACAGAGATAGAGCGCAACAAACCAGTGAATAAAGGATGAAGAACCAGTCAGCGATGGACCCATCCAATTCTGCAGCCAAAATCTGTATGTTCACATTAATAGAGTATGAATCAGAGCTCTTTTAGCTAATTGAAGTGCACTGGTTAATATAGTGGGACATTAACATTGCATGTTAGGTATTTAACTTAGTTGCTTTATTTTTCCATTTTCTTTAAGGACAACCCCTTATTCTCCAATTCCCATGTTAATTTTTGTGTCTTAAAGACTGCTAAAAAAACATTATCTTACATCAACAAAGAAGCAAACAGGAAAACGAGCTTGACCAGATTGTCTTAAAAGCCACATACAGCTCTTAATTGAAGAAAGGGGAAAATTAAGACATGTGGAAAAAAATACCTTCTCAAAGAAGACCTGGCTAATGATGTTTGAAAAACTGGTACAAGCACTGCCTCAGCTGGATAGAGAAATGTTTTCTCATTAACTAGCAAATGATCTGGTGATCCCTTGTGATCACTTTGTCCCATGACAGGAGATTTAGGTAAATTCCTAACAATATTTCTGTTTGTCTGCAATGCCTTGTCGGTTCCAGATCTAGCGAAGCCAAGGCTTACTTCAACAAAACAGTTCTGCCCCCTCAGCTGGCAACCAACACCCTGGGAAACATGATATGGGAGACCTATAATTCCATTTGACACCCTAAATTTGGCAGAACTGCTAAAGAATAAAAAAATGGAGTAAAGTCAGTGGTGATATCTTCACAATCATACATCAATTGTACACAGGATTATTAAAAGGACCTGAAATAACTTTGCTTGACAAGATCACTCGAAGAACAACCAGTCAGGCTGCCACGCACCCCATGCGGAGAAACAACCACTGCCACATAATAATGTAAAATTAAATCAATTACGGTATCAAGAAACGCCATCTGAAAAACTAACAGGAACTGAGTAACCCTCTGGATATTGGCAAGTACAAATACATATGCATTAACATATGAATCATGATATGACACCTGAAGACAGAGAAATCAATGACGAAGATATAATGACAACAACTCAACATAAAGGTGAACAGAGAAAGAAAAGATTAACTTCTCTGTTGCAAAAGCAAAGAAAGAATTATATTTGGAAGAAAATAACATAGATAAACATGTGGGGGATGCATGTCCTGACCCATTAAATGATCTGATTATCAGTAACAAGAACAAATTTCCTAACAAACAAAACTCAGTACAACAAAGCTCTCCAAATCCATCCCTCTGACCTTCTGTAATAAACCAAAAATACCTTGAACACATTAGCAAATGCATTGAAAAGCAAAATGCTATCCAAAAGAAAGGAGTCTCCATAAGCCCATCGTTGAAATCCAACCATTGCCCATATCATTACACACCAAACAAAAGCCGGCATAACCCAAATATTTAATGCCACCAACAACAGATGAATAGCATAATAAAAAGAATAGTAATTCTGAGAGAACAAACAAAATTCATGCACAAAGATCATGCCAACCTGGAAGTCTATATGTCGCCTCCGTAGAATGTTTCAATAGTTTTTCCAGATCACTGGTGGAAAGCATCCGGATATTCCTGACGAAAGGGGGGAAAACAATAGGTAAATATTTCAATACAAGCTAATCAATTGGCCGACTAAAAAATTCTAGCACCATCGTACTTTGAGGACACTATGACATGTATAAAGATTGCCTCCTCTGTTGCAGCAAAGACAAACTCAAATGCAGGGTGTCCTTTCCTGTAAATGTCAAAAATATGCAATAGCAGGGTCACAGTCAAAAAGCAATGCAGAGGCAAACCAACACACAATGCAGACAAATAGCTTGGTCCAGTCAATCAGCTTCGGTGGGATTTGGATTTTTCAATCTTAGCTGAGGTCAATGCAAACAGCCTAAATGTATAAAATACTTAAGGTTTTTTGGGAAAGAAGTCTGTTATGGTACAGTTTATAGTTGGGAAAGTTGTTCCAACGTAAAATATGTAGAGCTATTTAGGTGTAGATAGTTATATTAACTTGCACTATACAGTTGAATCATGTTACTATTGAACTGAAAGTTCTACGCAGCTTAGTCTTGCAGTATACACAGAACATAAGACAGAAACACAACACGTTCATCCAAACTTATGAAATACGGGTACTCCAAAATTCAAGTTGTGCATATAATGTGTACGTACAAGTTGGACTTTTATGGGCACATATCAAGAGCATATTAAAAAAAAAAAATAGGCACTTAGTGTGGGTACACATGGATGCTGTTTTATGAATCACGGATACTCCAAAATTAAAGTCGTGCAGATAATGCATACGAACAAGTTGGACTCTTATGGGTACATACCAGGAACATATAAAAAATAAATAAATAATAGGCACTCAATTTGGGAACACATGGATGCACATTGATAAAAAAAATATTGTAGTTTGGAAAAAAATTAGGTATTCCTCATTCTTTTTGTTGAAAATGTTGATACTATTATTACCTTGAAGAGATCTTCATATTTCTCGCTATATAAATACTTTCTCGATTCTCCACTACATAAATATCATATTTCTTAATTTTATTGTATATGCTTTTAAATTCATTAAGATTTGTTATATGGTATATATTTTTTTAATTCATTATGATTTGTAATGTATTGAATAAGAAAAGATTCTAGGCAGTAATTGGACAATCAATCCCTAAAGTCAACGTAGTTAAAAGCGAGATCCTACCTAAGATCGGGAGATGGAGTCGAGATCGTAAATCGTGGAATCGTAACACAGATCGTAAGATCCTACAAAATTCATAATTAATATATTTGTGCAAATAAATTCCCAGACGAATACACGCGCACACATATGAACAAACATATGAAGAAAAATATTTAAATCTTACTACAAACACTTGATTAAACTTAAATTCAAAATAATAACTAATAAGGATGTTATACACAGCTGATAGGTCAAAAATCAACAACTTAAGCTAGCTAAACAAAAAGATCCAACCCTCACTAAATTTAATTGGGCCTTTTCTAAACAGAGTCAACCCAAACTGTGCAGACAGACCCAACTACAAATCCGTTTAAAAGCAAAAACAAAATGAAGGAAAATTATAAACAAAATAAAAATTAAAAAAAGGAAAAAAAATGTGTGCCTCTAACTCCTAAACCAGGACACGGGAGAACCGCGTGAGAGAGAGAACTGAAGAGAGAAGACAGAGTGCACCTCTGGCGGATGAAAAATGGCTGCCCAGTGGTGAACCACCAGCAGAGAACTTGGTCGCAAGTCAGGAAGAAGGTAACGGGTAGAAACTGGGTCGCAAGAGAAGAAGTGAACGTTTGATTTTCCAAGGTTTGTGAATAATTAGGGCTCAGCAATTTTAAGAAATAGGTCGCATGTTTTAAAATCAGAAACCTTTGTTTTAAGCAAACAGGCAGTGAGCCTGACCTAGAAACTAAGCACATACAAGATCGCAGATTTCATTGATTTCACGATCTTGAGCCGTGATTCAACCGGTCTTGGCAAAAAGTGAGTTTGTGCAGGAACGAGATCGCCGAGACCTGAAAAAATTATAAAATCGTATGATTTCAAAATAGCCGTCACCCGACTATCCACTATTTCGCTATAGCATTTTTGGGGTCAGCCGCTATCTGGGATTGATAATAACACTGCCGGGAACAAATTGGAGCAGTGATTTGAAAACCAACTTCAACTACCGAATCGTTCAATTTTTGTTTTACCTATGATTCCATCTACTGACTCGGGAGAACAGTAGCCAGCCTTGTATAATGGGATTTGAAACATACATGTAACCAAAGATCATTTTTTGGTTACATGTGACTTGTTAATGATTATTTATCATAAATTTATACATTTTTAACCGAATACACATCATTTGTTGGTCTACCACAAGTTAATATATTATATACTGTTAATTGCGGTTAGTTTTATTATTATTAGCTTTAATAGTTACCTTAGATAGGGATAAATGATTTGATCCCAAAATTATATATTTCTACATATCCCTATGAACATTAGTGAAATATTCAGATTTAATTTAGCCAAAAGTGCTAAATCTAAATATAGCAAAAGCATACCTGAGCAGTTCTTCACTTTGAAATTGATGAACCTTTGAAAATACATCTCCAAATCTCATGTAATAAAGCCCAAGCAGTGCTCTGCCAAATTCAATATAAGAAAAAATGGCAAGATATGACCAAAATGAACATTAGTTTGAAGAATTGGGGGGGGAAGAAACCTTTCTATGCAATTCCTTAAAGCCTGAGAGAGAGCAGATGCAACCTCTTCTGAATCCCCAGGAGCAACCCAAAGCCCAGATGCGACAACTTCATCAAAAAAAGGTTTCCCACGTAAAGTATAATCAGAAAGCACAAAAGTGTAAAAGCTCCAAAGCCACTACCTTTGAAGAAAGAAATGTATATTGTAACATCCCAATTTCTATAAATGGGATTATTATATTATTAAATATTAGTTGATATTGTTTTGATCTTTTATTTCACCAAGTGTTACAGATACGCCAATACAACATTCTGCTAAGCACGATACCTCTTAAGCCAGATAATGCTGGCTGAGCAGTCTCCGAAACTGATGAATGACGCCCAGGAAGAAAAAGCCACAGCTTAATCTTTTCATCTGCGTGTTTAGAACAGAAAGCAGAAATTTAAGTAACTAGAAAATTGATAACATTTACATTCCTTCTTGTAAAAAGACAGTAGAAATTGCAAATGATAACAAATGACAAAACCACTAAGTCAGCAATCTCTACCTGGATTATGCAAACCCTGGGATGGATCCCAGGGTCCAACGAAAGAATTGGTCCATGTGCTGAGAAACCCTTCCTTTTGCAGTTGCAGATGTGATGAAAGCACCAGTAACATTGCAGCATCCTTCTGGTCCGATTTTAAACTGTTTGAACATAAGATGGCCCCAGTAATATTAATATACTGAACCAGAAAGAAAAAGAAAATAGAAAATATATTACAACCTTTTATCAGGTAGAGGGTTCAGATCAGGTTCATGAGGGAGAAACTGAAACCATGTTATTTGATGAAGACCACCCTGTACAAATTTTCAATACATATAGTTATATACATACAAAGACAACCAAGAAAATTCTTAACAAAAATAGAGCAGCTCGAGATATTACTTTATGGTAAAAGCTAACTAAAAATGAAGCATTGAGGTATAACATTTTGCACCTATTTCTAATATGAAGTTTTATGTATTTCTGCTTACTTTTTATGAAAAAAGGTGTGCCAAGACCGAGGTTGATATCTATCCTTGCCATTAACTGACATATCAAGCAATTAAACAATTTGTAGTAGTTATCCTAGCATTCAAAAGAGCCACTATTTTCTTGTTCTGCTAATCTATTTACTTCTATTTACTATTTATTTATTCATTAAATTAATAATTAAAAGAATGGTCGGATAGGGCACGTGTCACTTCCTAGTGATTCGTTCTCCCGTGCAATACCCTTTATTTTTCATACTTGTGTAATAACATGAGTTGTCATTGCTACTAGTAGGGATAAAAAATAAATGAAGTCTTATAGATAAGTCGAGTTCTGGATCAGGCCATCCACATACCAACTAGGGTGATATAGGTAATTATCAAATAGAGTAATGTAGTTTCATTAACATAATCCAATAGAACCAATACCAAACATAATCATAAACATCGCCAGATATTGAAATTGTTCTTCCATTTTGGAAAGGGGCCGAAAGTCCGAAACACATTATCATCGGTGTTTCAGCCTACAGCAATTGAATGTCCAAGGATGTGGTTACGTAACAACGAAGTATTCTTCGGTCAACCCTAGCAACTAGATTGGAAAAATCGCAATTCCAGTATATGGTCAAATAGGAAAAAATATGCAACACAATCGAAGATAAACTAGTTTTGTTAAAGCTTGTGGGTTTTTCTTTTGTATAAAACATGTCTCTAGAAGTAAAATTCCAACATTCATAAACCAAGTCAACTTAAAAGAACAATAAAACCCTGTATCAAATACACATGTGATAATTTATAATGCTTAAAGACGTTCAATTATTTATTCATGAGATTATTATTATCAATACAAAAATCAATGTGTACTTTCTAATATGCTAAATAGGGTAAAACGAAATTCGATCTAGAATTAATGATATTCCAGCTACAACACACAACGTAATCACAAATAATAATAACAATAAAGAGTGAGATGTAGAAAAAACCTACAATTTTGAAAACGTTGGTCCACATAACTGGGACAAGCTGATGAAATTTCCCTTGGGCAGAATTGAATAGGGTTTTGGATTGGTGAATATGATTATGAGTTCGATCTGTTTGAGTAGGGTGAGACTTATGAAGCAAGCGTTAACATTCTTCAGAACTTGTTTCAATGTAAAACCGAAAATGCGAAATTCGGAATCTTGAATCAGAATGCACAACTGACTCTGATCCTACTTCGCTTACGGCTACCACCGAAAACTAATCACCGTTTTATGTATCAAGAATAGTGGCATTCGGAATTCCCGCAAAAACCACTCGAATAGGGTTTTTTTTTTTTTTTATTTCTTTACCGAGAAAACGAGTTTAGACCGCTTAACTCAACTCGCCAAATTTGCGGGGGTATGCATGATTAGAAGTGTATGATTTATTTTCGTATATATAGACGGAGGAATTATGAAATTACACTCATGCAATTATTACATTACATTTTTTAATATATTAAAAAAAAAAATAGGGCAAAACCAAATTCAACCCTCAAATTAACTCTCTTGTAAGCTTTAGCCGGAGTATTATATTCGATTCTGTTAATAAAAATATTCTTATTGAATACATATTTTACAAAATATATATATATATATATATATATAGTTTGAAATTTTATATTTTAAAAATTAGCTAAATAAAATGTTGGGCAAAATTTGTTTATGAACAAACTTTTGAGTGGGAGAATAGTATAGTAAGCAAGGGTAGGGATATGTTAATCAAAACATACTAATGTTGATGTAATAGATATATATTTTGTAATTATTAACTTTAAATTTTTGTTTTTGTTTTTGTATGAAATAATCACGCTAGATGTTGAGTCATTTGTTAATTTTAATTAAGTGATGATATAAATGAGAAAAAATATATGTTGTGTAATAAAACAGAGAAAAAATATACATATGACACAATATATTTAACATGTGTTATGGTCTAATTTAATATGACATCATAAAGATAAAATATATATATATATATATAGTTCATTTTCTAATAAAAAAACTAAAATAAAGTGAGTCAACATATTAAAACTATTGGAAAGTTATTTATTTAAGGAACATCATAAATGAGACAATAATTAGATAGTTAATAGCATAATTATTAAAATAATATAATTGGTGTCTGCGTAATTCGCGCGTAATGTTTTCATAAATATTTGTCTTTGCAAATATAAAATGAAGATAAACTAATTGTCGAAGCACAACCCTCAATCACTAAATTGAAATTTTTAAAATTCAAGCGATATGTGTCACTTTCAAATAAAAAATAATTTATATTAATTAGAAAATATATATATATATATAGAAAAAAAGTTGTGTAGCCTTAACATAAAAAAAAGAAATATATAGGCCCTTCCGCTCGAGAAATATATTATAAAAATAACAAAATTGTGATATGAGTTAATTAAATGGTGACACAACGGCGCTTGATTTTTGCCTCCTATCACAACATGTAACAATAACCAACCAATAGAAAAAATAATAAAATACATATATTTAAATATTAAAAAATATATTAATTAAAGATAAAATATGAAGTGCGCTAATTTTATAATGACGGAAAATTAGTTGACCTTATTTTGTAAGTTCTTTAAAAATGTTTCAAAATAATATATTTTGCTTATGGCAGTGTTCAGCATGAATTGAGAAAATGTTAAGCTTAACATGATATTAAACTCAGGTGTTACACAGATCAAATATATAACATGATTTTATATCTCATTTGCACAATCATGGCAAATTTTGGTCGATATGTTTAGGGAAAAAATATATAGCAACAAAGACAATGATCGAAAATTGAAGACTATATTATTTAAGTTGAAGTATTTAACAACTGATAGTTTATAAATGTACCTTGTTTTGTCTCTTTCTTAATATTATTTCACTTACATATTACTATCGAAGTATATTCTCTAAGTTTATTTCATGACAATTGAAATATAAGAATGTAAATGATGTAGATCGTCATAGTAAAAAAAAGTTATAATACTAATAGTTTATTTATTTTTTATATTAAATGGTTGAAATTTAACAACCATATTACATATTAGAATATTAGAATAGTTATAATATGTGAAATTAAAAAATTAAAAATTAAAAAAAATTAAAAAAAATTAAAAAAAATAAATTCAAATTAACTTTTGGAGAGTCAAAATATTTTGTTTGATTTAAATTTATCTTTGTTTGAGTAACGAATAAACATCAATCTAAGGTACTTGAATCTTCGTGTGTGTGTGTATATATATTTTAAAATATGATTTAAATGTCTAAACAAATAATAGCAAATACATACATAAAATGTTTAATAAAAGAGATTTGATAAAGTTCACATTCCATCTGTTTTACTAATAGTCTTTCTTTAGTTTGTTTAAAATGATAGTGTGACGTGAGATAGAGGGGGTATTGGATTCAATTTAGTCTTTAAACAAAAATAAAGGCGTTGATTGCTATCTATTACTACAATAAATGTGATCACTTTTTTACATGGTGTAGCATATTTTAGATTTTTAAATTATCTTTACCATTTGTTTACTTAATATGATTTTTAATTAACTAAATGCTTACTATAAAATTCATCCATAAATAAAAATATGGTGTTTGCAAACCACTTAGGATCAATTTGCTTTAAATTTAAATTTAGTGTATATATTTGTGTAAACAATAAGTCATATTACATTATTGGTAACCATATAAAATATATCAATAACTTATAAATGATGATAAAATATTATGTACAAAATATAATAAGATATTCTATCCACATCAGTATAGTAAAAAACAAATAAACAAATACGAGAGTAGTGTTTATGTGAACGCTAATAAATTATAAATAAAAGACACGTTAGTCTCTCAATTTATTGTAATCATTATTTAAAGGAATGATATATAATGATAAATTTGTGTTATGTCTTTTAATAAATTATATTAGGAGTTTTTGATTTGCAAAACAATAAAAACTTGACAATATAGTTCAAGGTAAAATTTTAAGATATTACTTTTTACCAAAAAATAAATTATTGGATAACTTTTCATCTATATGCACATAATTATGAGATAGTGTTGTGTGTGACATCATTTACCTATTTTAGAGTATAATTAATCCTTGCTTAATTATTTAGAGAATATTGGACATCATACTTATTTAGAAAATCCATGCATCACACTTTTTGCTCAATCTCTCAACTTTTTTTTTTCAAATCATGTCACTTTTGAAATCAAACATAGAACATATATTTTTCCTCTATCAAGTAGTAACTAAATTTTCTTTTGCAAATGAAACAAATTGGTAGCGTTAAATATACTATAGTAAAAATTAAATAAAGTAAATGTTGAAAATATATCGTTTTTTTTTTTGTCTGCTTACATTTAAATCCTCGAATGAGATTTTTTGATTTTTTTTCTTCCTCCAAAACTGATCTCTACTTGAGGGCTTTGTTGAGTTAGTTAAAATAAGATTGATGTATGTATTGCAATTCGAGGGAATATGGTGTTGAAAGTTTGTTTTAAGAACTTGAGCTAATTATGTTGTACCAATTAACTCAAGAAAAATTAAGATAAAAAAATTGAAGACTTTGCATTATCTAAGCTTAAGTCCTTACCATTTGATAGTTTATAAATATATATTGTTTTGTGTCTTTACGATATTATTTCAGTTTGATGTTATAGAAATGTTAATCAAAATTAGTTCTTTAATTTTATTTCACAATAATTTAAAGATAGGGATGAAAAGAATGTAGATCATCATAGTAAATAAAGTTATGCTACTAATAGTTAAAATTTAACAACCATATTATATAATAGAATAGTTAAACGCATGAAATTCAATCAAATTAACATATACAAGATACATGATGGAAAAAAAAATATCTAAAGTAAATTTTTTCTTAAATCCAAGTCATAGTAACATATTTGGGCCATATGCACTATGAAGATTAACATTGGGGAATTGGAACACTATTGTCTCTAGCCATAAATTTGGTTGTAGCACATGTTTATCAACTTTTTGGGATGGAGTTAAAACTTTATGTTTGACTTAGATTTATCTTTAATTAGCAATGAACAACGCATCAATCTAACATAACTGAATCTTCAAATATTGCATCTAAAATATGTTATAAATGTTTAAAAAAATAATTACATGCTTACGAGTTTGAATATAAATAGTTGTAATATTTGCACTACAAAGTAAAATTGCTCCAAAAACTCAAGGACTAAGATTGCAATGTAGGTTAATTATATGAATATGTAAATACCTTTTGAAGAAGGGAAATTATATCTCCATGAAATAGTTTGTGTACGTTGATGTCACAAAAATAGAGTTGTTTAAGTGTTCATAAATATTTGAGCTAAGTTGAACAAGGAAGTTAACTTTTATATATACAACTAGTTTGTAACCCGTGCGCCGCACGGAAACAACGATTTTAATAAATAAATAATTATATTTTATATATATATATATATATATATATATATATCAAATTTCATAAATTTTATTGACATTAAAAAAATAAATTGACTTAAAAAAAATAATTTACAATAAAAAAATAAATAAAAAAAATCTAATTTTAACTTAACTGAAAAACTACTTTATTATAGACTCAATGTTATTGATAAAAAGTATGATTCTAACACCACTATTTAATCTTTCTCAAATGATGATGCCTTATTTTTGAATTCTACACATAATCTTTTTTCTTTCCAAAAAACTTATTATAAAGCAATACTTTTAATTTTAAACAAATAAAAACAATAATTATTAAAAAAAATTAAATAATTAGATTAGATGAATTAATTTTTTTTTTAAATAATGGACATGGACATATATAAAATAAGTAAATTAGTAAATATAAAGATAAGTAAGTAACTTAATAATGAATTTTTATTTTTATTATTCATCTTATTTATATGAAATACATGACATTTAAGAATTAATATAAATTTTTCTGTATCAAGTGGCAAAATATATTTTATTTTAGTCCTACTCGCAAAATACTAAAAAATAATTTTCCTATTACAAACAAAAAATTACAATACACATAAAAATTATGAGTATCTTTTATCTTTGAATTTGCATATTAGTCTTCATTAATCTTTCATGAATCCTTTGAATATAAAATGTATAGTATAGTAGTTTTTAAATTTGATAAAATAGTGTTTGAAGTTTGAAAAACCACTACTTTCAATGAATCGATGAAATAAATTGTTTTTTTAATTAATACATAAATTTTATATTTTTTTAAATAAATTATTATTTTTCTCTTCAATATTCTGAAAATTTTATTGAATTCATGTTAAGAAGTCTAAATAAATTTTATATTTACTTAAATAAATTATTATTTTTTATTTAATATAATTGTGTGCCAACACTTTATTAGACAACCTAAAATCAAAATTATTAGCACGGCCAATAACTATTTGTGAGAGAATTTAAAATCAGAGTTATTAAGACAAATATTGTATAAGAGAATAGAAATATAAATATACAAATGTACAATTTGTTGACTATTTATGAGTGAATTTAAAATCGGAATTATTAAGACAAATGTTATATAAGATGATAGAAATATACATATAGAAATTTATAATTTTTTGAGACAAAATTAAGAAAAATAAACAATACAAAATATATATATACATAACAAAATAGTAATCTTTTTTATAAATCAAATAAAATAACAATGACAGATTGAAAAAAAAAATTACCATTTAAGTAATTCGTGTGAACCTATACTCCAGAAAGTTGTTAGAAACACGAACAAATACATAGTTCCACCAGGAATATTAATCTTAAATCGATAAATAAAAGCTCACGAATGTCAATACTATTTCCGTTGCATAAAAGTTTTGTTTGACATTGAGGAGATCAAGACAGAAACCACAGTCGCACAATTATAACAACCAAATTTTATGACTCATCTGTTGGAGAAATTGAAGCAACAAACTTTGATGAAGAAATTGAAACAACGAAATATGATTTTTGTTTTCAGATATTGAAATTGGATAAAGATAAATAAGAAAGTTTTGGTAAAGAAAATTTAAAAAAAGAATTGTATATACCGAGATAATATGAATGATATTTATAACGGAGACACAAGACTTACGGAGTACGGGAATTAAGAAAGTAGGAGGGAATTAAAAGAATTCGTAAAATAAAATAAATTAATTTGAAGCGGTGGTTGCTAAAGTAGTGTTTAAAAAACAATTCCAAAAGTGTCACGTTGTGGTGTAATTGAATGTATTTTGCTGTTATTCTTTTTCTTTTTTAACTGACCACTAAATTCTCAACGGTGAAACGTAAGTAGTGGTGTAGTGTATTTTATTTTTAATTAATTCTTTTATTTTTTAATTGATCACTAACTTTTCAACTTACGTATAAAGTCGTGTAACATAAATTTAATTTTATTATAAAAAAATATTATTTCTATTAATACAAACTTGATATCTTCCTAACCCTCTGTTTAGCTGATAAGTGTCAAACTTTCCAAATAATCATCTAAAAGGAAATTGTGTCTAGATGAGATAATATGAATGATATTTATAAAAGAGACACAAAAATGAGAGATTATTGAGAAGAGAACGGTACAAATTAAGAAAGAAAGTCTGAAGACACTAAAAAATTAATAAAATAAAATAAATTTTTTAATTAAATTAATTTTAAGCCGTAGTTGATAAAGTAGTGTTTAAAAAACAGTTATCTTCAAAAAAACTGTTAAGTAGTGGTGGTGTATTGTATTTTATTTTTAATTGGCCATAAATTTTTTAATTAAATTAATTTAAAGCGGTAGTTGATAAAGTAGTGTTTAAACAACACTTACCTTCAAAAAACTGTCAAATAGTCGTGGTGTATTGTATTTTATTTTTAATTTTTTAATTGACCATAAATTTTTTAATTAAATTAATTTGAAGAGTTGATAAAGTAGTGTTTAAAAAACACTTACGTTCAAAAAATTGTATTTTATTTTTAATTTTTTAATTAGGCATAAATTTTTTAATTTAAATTAATTTGAAGCGGTAGTTGATAAAGTAGTGTTTAAAAAACAGTTACCTTAAAAAAATGTCAAGTAGTTGTGGTGTATTGTATTTTATTTTTAATAAAATCTTTAATTTTTTTGGCCATTAACGTCTCAACGGACACATGTATAAGGTCGTGATGTAATTGAAGTTTAATTTTATTCTTAAAAAACAAAATCTGCACAATGAAATATTATTTCTATTAATAGAAACTTGATTAACACTCTATTTGAGTGACACGTGACAAACTTGCCAAATTATCATATTTACTTTATTATAATGTATAGATGTCAATGTGAAGTTAGCAACTCTATGCTCCAAAACATGCTCTAAATACGTTGTCGGTTAAAATGTATAATCCTAGTAAAATATTTGAGCATTTGGACGGATCGCGCATGTTTGTATCATTTTTAATATTGTTATTTATTGTCATTGTAATATTTGGAAATTAAAAAATATACTCATTTAATTTTTTATAAATATTACAAATTTCAGTTTGTTATAATTATATTTTGCCTTCACCAAATTTGAGACAAAACATCGCATTTTCTAATCAAAATCTTAATTGAATGTATCACAAACTTATGATTTTGCTATTAAACTTGTCATTACCTTTTTAAAACTTTCCCTCTTTTGGCGGTGCAATTTTGCAACATGTTATTTGACTAATTTAGTCATTCTAGTAGTGCAAATTTGTTTTTATCAATTGAAAAAATAATAAAATTGGCTAATCATCTTCAACCTCATACGTGTTTCAAGATGGAAAAAATACAATGTAATTGTAACCTTACATGTTTTAATCTAAACTATTGATTTTCATTAATTAGAATAACAAATGAGATTTGTTATTCTCATTTCTCACATATCAAAGTACTCTCTCTGTTTTCTAGAGCATCATGGTTTATAAATGAATTATGCAATAAAATTTATCAATAAAACAAAATAATTCACAACATGAAATAGAATAAAACCATTAAAGTATAAAAAGAACCTCGTCCATGATAATTGATAAATCCACATAGCACAAAACACTAAAGAAAGTAATCTAAGTCAATAATAAAATTCACAAAGTTATTATTATGAAATATGATCAGAGAATAAAAAATAAATATGTAAATAATTGTGACTAATAAATGAAAAAATACTATAAAAAAAGCCAACTATCAATACATAATCAAATGACGAAAATAGTTAATGTTTAACATTTAATTAACCAAATAAGGAGTTTTTGTTGTTGTTTTTATCCACAATTAAATATCCATTAAAGCAAGATTGAATAGTGTACCAATCGTTATTATGAACTTCGACGAAGAAAGACACAAAAAACAAGTAAGAAGTCCACCAGTAAATTAAGATGAGAAATTTAGCTGAGTATAGTGAAAAATGAAACCAACTTTGCAACTATTGATACCTTGATTGGTTGAAGAATACTTATGTAAGTACACCGTATAATTCCTTCCGTCGTCAAAAGTCTTTTTACGGGATCTATCCAGATTATAATGTCTCTTATCGCGTGAATGCTGATAAATTTTAAATTTAATTTTATTGATATATTAATTTGTATATCTATTTTAAAATTTGTTTGATTATTTATATTTAAAAATATTAATATAAAATAAATTTTTAAATAGTTTAATATAACATGTCTTATATATATATACTTTTATAAATGTTATACTTGAGTAGTTTTTTGATAGACCAAATTAAGGTATTGTAAAATATAGCTAAACATAATTGACTCCTACCCTTACTTATAACTAATAATAAACTGAATTTTATTATAAATTTTTGTAGTATTTTTTAAAAACATTGATGAAATTTATATACATTAAATTAAATATAAAGATATTACGAGTTAAAATCTAAAAATCAACTTATCAAATATCTCTATTTGATTTTGCCTCATGTATATGAGACTATTTCTATTTATAAAATAGTTTTTTCGTTCTTATGTCAAAAAAACATTAATTCAAA
>NC_021164.2:64672237-64677500 GCF_000331145.2 Cicer arietinum
GATTAAACATATACTAATATATCTCCTTTGTTCTACAATGAGTGAATTGTTAATATATCTCACACAAATTAAGAAAATAACATCTATAAAAAAAAGAATAATAATTTATTAAATTAATTTTATTAGTTAATAATATATTTTCAATTATCAACAAAACAGATAAAAATAATAATAAATTAGAATAATAAATTATATTTAATTTAATTCAAATTAAAAAATAATTTAAAATATTTTAACGAATGAATTTAGATTTATTTCCTTAAATGAGAAAAAAAAACTTACAATAGATGGATTTTTACGGTTAGACTAAACTATATGCAAGTAATATTAATCTAAGAATACAATTAAAAAATATAATAATAAATATTACATTATAAATTAAAAAAACTATTAATTAAATATATTTATTTATTTTACAATGTCGAGACTTGAGAGCTGCGGAGTGGGTTGTTCGTGGCTTGGCTGCAGGGTTAGTGTTGTTCCGGCGCGTGGTTTGCTCGAGTGAGAAAATGCAAGCTCTAATGAGGCAGAAGCTGCGGCTCTGCAATTCCAACTTCAAATCTCTCTTTAGACTTTCATCATCCTATTTACATTCTTCTTCTTCTTCTCCTTCTCCGCTAAACTCACAACCTTTTCTTCCTTCTGCTTCCGCTCATTCAACCGCTACCAATTCCTTCACCGCTCCATGGCTCACCATTCAACGACGGGGAATCAAAGTCGCTGCGTCTGACGTAAGCATCTGTTAACTTCCAGCTTTTTTAATCCAATTGATTCTTACATGCTCTTCACTGTCTAGTTTTTCTTGCGGTGCAGATCAGAGTCGGAAATATCATTGGAAAACAAGGTTGCTATGCTCTTTTAATTTTATTGTATCTGATGGTTAAATCCGATTTGTGTATTTTGTTGTATTCTTCTTACTCGCAAATTCACTGTGCATTCTTATTCTGCTGCCTTGATTCCAGATCGCATATTTGAGGTAACGACTAATTGCTCGATTGACTTATTGTAAGTTTCTATTTATTCAATCTTGTTATTCAAGGCCTTTATATTTTTTGCAATGTAAATTCCTTCAGGTTCTTAAAGTAGATCACTCTCATGAAGGAAGAGGAAAAGCCACTATCAAGGTTTTTATTTTTATTTTTTAGCATTATCTATCAGCTGCTAGAAGTTATTTAGTTTTTCGTATATCAGTGTTTTAAATGGGGTGCTGTGAATCTGTGATATGTGCATAGATGTGTGTACATTGTCTATTTCTCTTTAATAAGGAAACATAATTAGCTCAGTGAATACTGAATACTAGAGTAGAGATCCTCTCCATTTCTAAAAAGAAATGGAAATCCATTACTATAGTTTTGGTTTTTAAATGCTTAATAAATGTCACCAATTTTCTCGAAAACTATAGTAATGGACACCTCTATTTCTTTTGAAAAATGGAGAGGAGGTAGCTTGGCTTTTAAAAAAATTATTACTATTATTATTATTATTACTATTTTATTTATTTATGAAGACTTTTATTTGATTATGGAGAGGGCTTTTCGCCATAACTTGAAGGAAAAAGGTTTTTGCTCATTTTGTGCATTCTCTTTAAGATACATACTTACAGGGGCAGAAGGGAGGGGGCATGACCCCCCAGATTTTAAGAAATTTATTTTTCCATTTGGTTGTGGTGTTAAATAACAAGCCATCGACTTGGTATTTTTGCCTTTTGGCTTTTGGCCCTCTAGTGAGTCTTTGACTTTGTGTCTTTGGTTATTGCTCTCCCTAATGATAAATCTATGCCTTCGGTACTGCATACTTGACACATAGAACCAACTTCTCGTTGCAAAATATGGCATGCTAGATTTTGTAATCCATCTCTTCCTATGGTATGAAAGTTTTCATCAGCAATTATGAAAACTTTATGTGTTTTCCCCCCACTCATCAGAAGGTGGTGAAGGAAGTAATAGAAAACTGTAAGTTGTATTTATTAGTGATAACAATTTACCTGTGTAGTCATATTGCCATAATTTTGTTCTCTCTATGACTCTATCTCTCTCAGTATACACACAGACATCTTGTTTTTATTATAAATCCTTGGTAACTAGCAAGTTATTGTTTGTTATGAAATCCAACGTTGTTAAATGGTTGTGAAGGGATGCCCGCCATGGCGGCGTCATAGGATGCAATGGTATCTTTGATGTTTGGTCTTCTGTCATATTCCACCATCGACAACACTGATGAAACCATATATATAAACCAGATAGATTTCTTTCAATCATTGTGTTGATTTGCTGGCTTGACCCTGATGCCAGAGATGTATTTGTGAAGTTGTTTACTAATAAGTAATAACACATAATTGATCTAGAAACAGTTTACCATGAAGCAGTCTCATTGAAGAATTTGGATTAACTAATGACCGATGAATTAACGATTTTTCATACCTTTAACATAGATGTTAATACAGAATCTCAAAGGGTCATATTGTTTGATTTGATTAAGTAATGAGGTTTTTCTAATAGTGTTGATTTAGGTAGGTTTTATTGTAACCTACTAGTCTTATTTTGTTGTGTTTAAAAGGGTTTTATCCAAAAAGAAATCCTAGTTAAATGGCTTTTGTGATCTTTGGACAGTGGCATTTGTCAATCAGTTTTTAGGTAGTATTGAAGTGTCCGGTGTCCGACATCGACATACGTAGTTACATTCAGCCACTTCTATTTTCTAATATTATTACCGGTGTCTACATGTCAATGTCGTTTTCAGTGTCCGTGTCAATGCTTTATAGATCAACTTTAAAATCAGTCAACTGTGGAAAAGCCAATGATTAAAGGAAAATCATTTTGTTTGGTTTTCTCAACTGCCTATTCTTATTTGTGCTATTGTTATTGGATATTGTTGTTTTACCTTTCACTTCTGGGCTCTTACTTTTAACTTTATTCATAACTGAAAAGTGTAACTTTTTCTGATGATAGGTGGAACTTCGTGATATTGGCCAGGGAAACAAGGTAACACAGAGACTGGGGACTGATGAGGATATTGAAAGTATGTCCCTGTATATGTAATATGTAATATTTCATATGCAAATTTATGAGCAACAGCCATTATATATTTTGTTCATCGTGACTAGATTGTTTATTTAGTTGTTAATTATTAATAATTGTTAATATCGTCAGGATTGTTTAATTTGTATATGTAGACTCCACCTAAGGAAAACCAAAAACAGAAGGATACGTTCTTGGGTCCCTAACAGTAGTTAGAATTTAGAATAGTTATGAAGTGAAATGGTTCGGCAGTTGAGACTGTGAGGTTTAGAAAATTAGATTAAATAACAGGAGAGGGGTGGAAGAGAGGCTGGTAGATTTGTTAGTTTGTTAAACAAAACAGGGGATTGGTTGTAAAATGGAGAACCTTTTTCTGAGTAGGAAACCCTTGAAATTATTCTCTCCTTTGTTATTTTGTTTGTGATTCAGTCGTTCAAAACAAAAGGGTTATTTATTTTTCTGTTATATCTGGTGCGCTCAAATCTTTCACAAATAATACTTTGGACTTTGTTTTGGGGTTTGCAACAGTGCATGTCCCCGTTCTGTGGATACAGATGAACTTGTATGGAGACTACAGTTGCACATATTCTACAATTACATTTTTTAGTTTCAGTGACGACATCTGGTACAACGTTTCGTCTTTCAACTAATGATGTGCTAAGACACTTCATGCCTGCTGATAATTGACCAGTATCCTTTCTGTGCTTACAAATTCTGTAAATTGTTGCAGGGATCTATGTTCATGAGAAGACTTTCATGTATATGTGCACAGATCAAGATGGAACTGTAGTATTAATGGAGTGAGTTCCTACATCTTTCACCTTGTTTCGCTGTTGGTATATCATTCTATGCTGATTGGTGCAAGAAACACTTGGAGAACATAGTTATTTAATGCGGTTTCTCCATTTAATTGTGGTCAGCCCTGATACGTTCGATCAAATTGAAGTTTCCAAAGACTTGTTTGGCAAGAATTGTTTATATATACAAGGTGGATTAAATTTAACCCTTGATCACTGTTCTTTTACTATCAGCTTTTATATGGAAAACTTGGACGTTTTCAACTGTGCTTAATGGTCATACTCAGCATTCTAGTCTCAATAACCTACTAGTGCTACCAATAATTTTTTACTGATATTGTTATTGCTATGTATTACTATCGATTCCCCGCACAATCAATGTCATGACTGGTGCTTAAGTGTTTCCCTGAACTATTTTTGCTACTTAACCTTTCTCATTTTTTTATTTACCCTAGCTGATTAAAAGCTCAGTGTTGTATCTGCTTATAGGCTATAGCTTCTTAAATCTTAAGTATCTCCTCTGTGGTTTTTTTATCTGATGCATCCATGATCAATGATTCATAAGGTTTATTCTGGTCAGTATAGTGTTCTAATTGATTAACATAATTAGTTTTACTCCTATTTCGTTCTTTGCTATTTTCTGCTGTATATATATGGTGTGATTTTCTCATTTTCCCGGTCACCTTCGCCTGACTTTACATATATTATATGCTATAGGACAAGATTGCATTAGTAACTTCTCTCTGTCATTCTGCTTTTGTGGGATAAGTTTGTTTCCTGCCTTTTTGTGTCTTCAAGGTTTTATTTTCCCTCCCCTTCTCCTTTTCCTCTCACTTAATGTTATGTTTTGGAGGACCTTGTCCTACTTTCGCATTTTACTTTCTTCTCTGTTAATAAATTTATATGCAAGGAAATTATTTTACCCTCTGATAGTCATCAATACCAACTTTAGTGTCATGGATATAACTATGATTCCACTCAGTCATGTCTTCTTTTACTAATTAATTATTATATTGTTGCCTGATTGACAGATGAAATGAAAGTCAAGGTACAATTTTATGACGACAAACCTTTATCTGCATCAGTTCCAAAACGTGTAATATGTACTGTCAAGGAAGTGATTGCAGCGACTCCGAGGTACATGTGTTTTCCATTATTGGATTTAGAAAAAGTATTTGATCTTGTACCTTTTCATTTGTTTTTTACTTCCTCGTGTTGTGAATGTCTTTGAATATTTTCTGATGAAATATGTCAATGAATTGTCTTACAAATCACCCTCTTATTGGTTAAAATTTTTACCTATTTTTGTGGGCTTATGTATCCTCTTCTTAGGTGGTATTTTGTATCATTAGAAATGTAGTTAACATTTGTGAAAAGCGAAGTCGGAATATAAGTTTCCCACATTTGGTCCAGGAGACCAAATATGTTCCCCATATATAAGGCATTCCT
>NC_021164.2:64677867-64718584 GCF_000331145.2 Cicer arietinum
TGCAAATAATAGTTAAAAAATATCATTATCACTATTCATCATTAAAAATAAAAAATCAATTAGAAGTTGATTATTTTATTGGCAATATGGCACTTTAACCAAACATTATAATAAAATTTTGTTATGGAATACCACAATATTTCCCCCTGAAAATGATAGCCAAAATCATGAACGTTCTTTGGATCCCCTAGCTCTAGGGAATGAGATACCCAAGGGGGGAACGATTCCCTGCAGCACCAAACACCTCCTTAATGAGGCCAGTTTCAACCTCCATGCCATAATTTTTGATGCCTAAGGAATAATAGGAATTTGTTATTTGTTTTCTTCAACTTTTACATCATGTCAAGACTTGAGACAGTTAGGAAGGATAGTTTGAATAAGGATAAGAACCAAATTATCCCTAGTCCCCCCAAGTTCCTTCTGTATTTTCTCGTTTATTTTAATGAATTTATTGGGATGTTGCAAATGATAGGTGGTGATTTAGGGGTGCAACATAGTTGAGATATCTTCTCAGTCATGTGATGCTTTTGCACTATAATTTTTTGCTTAAAAAAAATTATCCAACAGGTTTTAGATAAGGATAAGATCCAAATCAATTGATTCAGCTCTAAATCAAGTTATTTTTCTCCTTTGTATTTTTCCGTAGTTGTAGTAGATGGGTTATTTCTTGGATCTCGATACCAATTACATAATAACTACGATATCATGTCTATCCTAATTACTTAGTATTCATATAAACAGAATATATTGTAATACATAAACATGAGCACTGCTTAACCAACTCTGCCTTTATATTATAGCATTGTATGACTCTTAAGAAGAAAAAAATCTCTTCTCCAAAGTTACAATTTCCTTATGTAATTAGGATTAGTATAACTCGGGGTTAAACCATTAGTGCTTTCTCTACTGTACCACTCCAATACACACCGTAGGATATTATTCAGTCTTTTTTTTTTTATCTCTCTTTTTCTCATTTTCTGCCAATTCCTATAAGTTCAACAATCTTCAATGATTATTTGTGTTTGTGGATCAGTATCCTATGTCAAGAAACATTCATTTCCTTTGCTTTCTTAGTCTTCATCCATACTAAAACTCATGGCTGTCCTACATCATCCATCGTTATGTAATGTGTAGTCATACCTTGCTGTCACTCACATTATCATATGTTGTACTATGGTTCACAATGTCAACTACAGCTGCAGCCTTCATCAAATTTGAGAACTAACTTGCAAGGGGAAGAGTCTTTTGTCGTCACCATTACTGTAGATCTCTACCTTAGTTAGGAGATGAAAATCCTGAAAGCAAGAAAAGAGAACAGATAGAGGAAGGAAGTTTTTTACCCACGTTAGTCAGGTTGGAACTTCGCAATTGAGTCAAACTCAAACATTAAAGAAAACCTAGTATGTGGAAGGGCTGTTGAATTTCCCAATCTCTTTGATGTGATTGCTGGTAATGGTAGCTCCGGTAAAACACCGATGAGCAGGAGATGGAATATAAGTTAAGAACTTTTCCCTATCCTAAAGCAAATTTAAGGAAAAGGAGTTGTCCTTAAAGGTAGGAAAGTAGTTGCTTTGCAGTGCAAGAGTAAGTTTTCCACTGTTATAGAACTTAACTTGAGTAGCGCATAACACACATGTCATGACAGAGAGCAATGTGAGACAGAATATTTGAATCTGTATCTAGTCATTTGTGTTAAACCTATAAAGTAATGCTGTCTTTAGAGGGTGTTGTAGACTTCAAATGAAATGATTACTATAAAGTCTCATACTTGGTATATTTCTTAGCTGTGTAGTTATCAATTTGTGGGAGGATGCTGGTTATTTTTTAATTTGTATCTGATTAGTTTTCTGTTTCTGCGTCAATAGAATTTTGCAATTTGAATATGACATAATACATAGCACTGATGAAGTCAACTTCTGAGTTGGAGCATTTCAGATTCTCTGTAATCTTGATTTCTTTTTAATTTTTTGTACTGATTTTTTCCCCTCCTTGATTTTAGGAATAAAAAGGTAGTACTGGACAATGGCCCTACAATTGAAGTAAGTCAAATGATTATTTCTTTTTTCCTTCTGTGTTTATTTAGTAGCATAAATAATTTATAAAAAAAATCTATGTAAAGCAAAGAGAAAAATGAGAGACATAGTATGAAATCTACATGTCTGAACTATACAGAGCACTAGGAGGCTCCATTATATACACAATGAAATAATTATAAGGAACTAGAAATATCATGATCACCATACTTACAAGATATTATTAACATATTTACAATATTCACATGTTTTTTCAACAAAATCAATATGACTAATCAATTGATTATTTTCAAAATGATATGGCGGTATCTCTGCTATAAATTCTTTCTATTTGAATTAAATTTATTCAATATCTGTTGCTGGTTATGCCAAAGTGCTTATGTCTTGTTTGTCTTTGTCCATATGGTCAACATCATCCAGGTTCCGCCTCACATTGTAGCCGGTGATGCCATTCTTGTTAATACAGAGGACGACTGTTACATTGAAAGGTTAGTTGGTCTACTAAAAGTCAAAGGATTTGATTATAAAATTTATGATACTTTCTATTTTACTAAGCAGCAACCACTCTTGTATTTATGAGCTTGAGTGTCACCTCCCTCTATTAAGGCAGATATTTGTCTCCCTCATCTTTTGTACTCCATTCTTCTGTGGCTCTCTCTTTCTTGGAAAAACAGAGGCTATCCTGTATATTGGCTTTCAAATTCTCTGGGTTGCTAGATTTTTTTAAACTACAATTCGACTTGGAATCATTATTGTCTTTTTTACGTAAGCTTAAAATCAAATTGTTAATTATAGCACTCGTGTAAGTTGGTTCTTGTGCTATGCCATTTGTTTTCTGGTGTTCAGTAACATCCCTACCAGTCATCTCCCACATTATAAACCATAAACCGAAGCCTATGAGTCCCTGAAAAATTGGGCTGGGTACGACGGAAGCCATTTTTTTGGGTTTATTTGTGTTCTGAATCACTGAAAGACCACTGTATATTTTACGAGGTTACCAAAAAATAAAAAACTAGCTATTGTATCAAATTATAAAATGCTTTGCTTCTTCCTTTCTCAAATTGGTTCTCTATGTTGGGCTTGAGGGAGGAATTGATCCCTGTGGTCTCTCTGTTACTGTAGGCTATAGTGGCCATGTCGTACTGGGTTGGATTTTTTTAATCTATCAAATATGTGATTTAGTGTATTTTCAGGCTAATAGTATATATTTAGTTGCCAATAAAGCTGTTTTATATCTTCATTCTCAGGGCTAAGGCGTAGGGTGTGTTCAGCCAGAATTTTAAGCAGACTGTGGCACAGAAATTTATTTTATAATTTTCATGAATTTTGAATCAGATATGACCTATGTTATCCTTTCTCCCTCCCCTATTTCTGTTGGTAATAAGCCCCTTTTTTTTATGTTTAATTGACAGTTTTAATGTATCCGTGGGCAATGAATTTAGAAGTTTTTTTTTACACCGGAATGTTGGTGTGTATCTCGGTTGTTATTTCAGTTTATGTACAATGTAGAGAAGAGTTGAAAAATCATTTCAATTCTTGAAGTTTCAGATAAAAAGTCATTAGTTCCATTGAGTTTATTCACGGGTGGGATCAGGGGCAAGATACTTTGTTTCTTTTTGACTGAAGATACTTTGATTTTTAACTGCAAGAGATGTTCTCAAGCCATCTCTTGAATCCAATGATTTGGGAACTCCATATTTTATCAATTTACTGTAACCTATAGGCTTGGCTTGTTTGGAGTGATTGTAAGTTTTTGCTTTTTAATTTTCAAATGTAAATGTGAACAAAAATAACAATCAGAGTTTGATTACTTGAATGCAATAAGAATAACTATCACCTTTCAACCATGACCTAAAAAAAAATGATTTGAGCCTTATATTTGAAGCTAGCCAGTGGATAAATTGTCAGAAAGATGAAGAGTTTGGAGCTTTTGAAGTCTTCCAATCTCACAGGGAATCTGGTGCAGCATGAGCATGCAGTAAAATGTTTAATAGGAAAATTCATACTACAATGCAAGAGCCACATAAAGGAACAAGAGAGAGAGAGAGAGAAAAGGCAAGTAACAATGTTCTCTTTCAAAGCTACAGTACAAGAATCCCTTCTCCTACCTTCAATTAAAAGTCACGATTTTTTACAAAAGCAACATAATAGAAATAGAAGAACAATAAATTAATGAAACAATACACCAAAAAACAATCATAACGAAATAATGTTCAAAATAAGAATCAATACAATCATTGATACAACATAAAAGAAGAATAAAGAGAAGAAAATTCGTAGAGATGAACAGAAACGAGCCAGAACGGAAATGATTGAAAAAGGAGGAAGGACGGGGGTTTTGGGAGAGGCCAACTCACGAGGGGTTTAGAGTTTTGGGTGAAAAGTTCACACTGGAATGGTAAAGTATGAAAGAAGTTAGTGTGAAAACGGATACAAGTAAAAACCGTTTCAAAATAACATGAAAAACCATTTCAATCCTATTTCAAACAAACACGTTATAGAATAAATCAATTATGAATACACACACTTTATCAACTTATTATTATTTCAGAGGAGTTAAATTTAAAAAATTAGTAAATAGAAAAGTGCCTTTATTGATGAAATTAACTTGGCAACGACTGCAACAGAGTATGTCGTGGCTAATGAGTTAATAATTTATGGATCCCAGATGAGCCTGCAGAAAAATAAGTAGAAAAACAATCAAAACAACTAGAATAATACATCCATGCAAGTGCACGTACGTCAGGAAATGAACAAAGCCGTTCACTTTATTTATGAACTATGTGATAGCATAATAGGACATTTACCAAACACAAATGCAGTCGGATATTCAGAACCAGCCGATCTTAATCGAATGGTTAAGATTCAATTTTAGTATTTAAGATCAGGTGACTCACACTATCTTGACGTCTGACTGCGAATTCTGCAAATAATCCGGACCAACACCTTCAGGCTTCAGGTCCTAGAAGACTTCTTCTAGACTTGTTCAGTTCGTAGTGAAAAAACCGTTACGACTAATTTTTTAGATATTAAATACATGAATAATGTTATCATACACCTTTTCTTTGATCAATAAAATTCATATACATCTATTTTGGTGGATTAAAATTCATATGATTTAATAGAATTTATGTGATTTTAATTAATTAAAAAGTATATATTGTTAGTTCTCATCTAAAAACATTACTCTAATTGATTAGTTTTTTTATTAAATAGACATTTTCCATTCTAGTAAATAAAATACATCGAGAATAATATAAATTTAAAATTATTAAGATAGAAAATAAAAAGTATATAAATAAATGTGCAACATCAAAATTAAAATGACTTACCAATAAACCTACATTAAATCAAAATATCGATGAATTAAAATGAAACGAATATACGGTTTTATTTTTACAATACCCTCTTTTTGAAAAAAAAACACCAAAATACCCCCATTTAAAAAAAATATACCAAAATGCCCCATTTTTTTTTTCTTTACTTACAAGTCGCCATTTGGAACGGCGACTTCCTTAAGAAGCCCGAGTTTCAAATGGCGACTTCCTACTTGATTTTTTAAAAAAAGGGCATTTTGATATATTTTTTTCAAATGGGAGTATTTTGGTGTTTTTTTTTCAAAAAGGGGTACTAAAAAAAAAGACCCCGAATATACACCTATCAAAATAACTGTGCACGTGACAAACAAAACCACTGCGCGTTAAACAGACGAAATCTCGTAAAAGACAAAATAAAACCGAGAGAAATTGGATGGGGCTCCGCCGAACTG
This sequence comes from Cicer arietinum, assembly GCF_000331145.2. Classification (NCBI taxonomy): domain Eukaryota; kingdom Viridiplantae; phylum Streptophyta; class Magnoliopsida; order Fabales; family Fabaceae; genus Cicer; species Cicer arietinum. The sequence goes on from NC_021164.2 coordinate 64,683,670, forward strand.
TTCGCTCCAAATTTTGACACCAAATCCAATTAAATGCACCGTCTAATAATAGACTCTAAAGTCGGTTAAGACATTCAGCTAATAGTTGCTATTTATTTATATTTAACGAACTTAATTTTACATTATAAATTAGTAGTATTTTTCAAAAAAAGTTGAACATTGTGTGACAAACATCTATAACGATTTTTTTATTTTATGAGATAAAATATCTTTAACGAAATTAAGGTTAAGTTTTTATTAACGTCAGATTTCATACTTTCATAATTTTGTACCTAGAGTTAGATAATATTTATTTAACTTACTATATATTCTTTTAAAATTCGATTTTTATTTTTAGTTTTTTCTTCTCTATTAATTCACATGATTAACATCGATAATATAATCTAGTTTATTTTTAGGAAACATTTTAATCTAGTTGTTCATATGACTATTTAATTTGGTTAGTTATATTTCAACATCTATAATGTTTAGACATAGAAAACATAATTTTCTTTAATAATTAAAAATAAAAAAAATAATTTTACTTTTTGTTGTTTGAAAAATATTTGTTTTTTGTGTGTATATGTTAAATACTATTTATTTGGTCTTGTTGCCATATCAAAATATATCATTAAAAAAGAATTAAAAAATGAAATGAAATAATTGAATATTACAAAATTTTGAGCTCACGAAAAAAGGCCATACATCGGTACATTATTCTAATAATTTTTTTTTAATAAAATAGTATTAGTAAAAAAATTAATTAGCTCTCAGTTGGTTTCATAGGAATGACCGAACATTCAGCAATTTCCTTATAAGAAAAATGCTAATTGTTTACCAAATAAATTTGATAAAGAATATATAATGTTATCATTTACAAATTATAAGCATTTGCAGTCAAACAAAATTTGATGAGTGAAATACTCTATTTTGATGGATTATTCTCTTTTTAGAATAATTTTATGAAAAATTATATTATTCTATTTAATTTTTTAAAAACAACAATTAATTAAACTAAGATGACAATTACACAAAAATGAACGTGAAATTGAAATAAAGTAACCCCTTTTTCAGGTTAACACAATGCTTCAATAAAACAAAGCTAAAAAGAATTAACCCTTGCATTACATCCTCATGTAGTAATGTATTACTTGTGGTACATATAGAGATTTAATAATTTTTTCAAAAAAAAAAAAAGAGAGAGAGAGAGATTTAATAATTAATTAATTTTTTTTTTGTAAAAAATAACGTAATTACTTTTTTTAGTAGAGTGAATAATATAAATTTAACATTTCTAAAGTAAAAATTAAGAAATTAATAAAACGAACAAATTAAGAGTTAAAATTAAAACTACATATAATATAATGATTTATTTATGAACATTTAATATAACTTAACTTACTTTATTATGTAGAAGAGGTGAATGAAATAGAAAGGTGTGGTAGTATGCATGAGTTGAGTTGAGTAAGAGCGACGTGGATCTAAGAGTGGAGGCTTGGCGCGTGAAGGTGGATTGTTGGTTGGGTCGTGTTTGCAAAAAGCGCTGAAAGAAGAATAATAGAATCGGGATAACACTAGAGAGAGAATGTGTGTGTGTTATGTGTGTTATTATTAACTAACTACATCCACACCTCTTCACCTTACAATTCAAACATTACTTACTATCCATCAAGCAGAAGAATCGCTTAACAAATTGAGAATCCATATGAGGAATCCTTCGTCAACAGAAACAAATTCAAGTAAGAAGAAGAAGAAGAAGAATAGTACCAACACCACAACAACAACAACTACTACAACACCATGTTGCAGCAAAGTAGGGTTAAAGAGAGGACCATGGACATCAGAAGAAGACGAGATATTATCACAATACATCAACAAAGAAGGTGAAGGTCGTTGGAGAACTCTCCCTAAAAGAGCCGGACTTCTCCGTTGCGGTAAAAGCTGTCGTCTCCGTTGGATGAATTATCTTCGTCCGTCCGTCAAACGCGGTCAGATCGCTCCCGATGAAGAAGATCTCATCCTCCGCCTCCACCGTCTTCTCGGCAACAGGTACTTATATCCAATTAGGGTTTCGTTTCCTTCATTTAGGGCTTCATCGGTTAATTAAATTCATCGATCTAAATTAACAAAATTAGTAATATATATGGTTAATTAGGTGGTCATTGATAGCTGGGAGAATTCCAGGAAGAACTGATAATGAAATTAAAAACTATTGGAACACACATCTCAGCAAGAAACTCATCAGTCAAGGGATTGATCCAAGAACACATAAGCCTCTTGATAATCCTTCTTCATCTTCTTCTTCCAAACCTTCTCCTTCGTTAATCGTACCAAATATTATTAATAATCACCAAATTACCACTCCTAATTTTACATCTTCTACTCCTCCTCATCAGCATCATCAACTTATTGCTACTAACAAAGAATCTCAAACTTGCCGTAATGATGATCAAATATTGTGTCAATATCATGATTATTATCCCGATCAACTGGTTAATAATAATTATAGTGATGATATGCTTATAACCACTTCGAACAACAACTCCACTATGAATATGAATAATAATGATGATGTATTTAGTTCTTTTCTTGATTCTTTGATCAACGAAGAGGCTTTTGCTGCACATCGTAACGTTCTTCTTCAACCTGAGAATGATCCTTTGATCTCATCTGCACCAACACCAGCTTTGTGGGGATCTCCACTCATGTCTTCTAATTTCATCCAAAATGATAACTCACCCAACCAAGATCAAGGAGCTTCATCATGCATATAGCTTCTCCATTTCTCACAGTAATAATCTTGGATTCAGTCTCAAATATAAACAAAAGTAAAATCAAAGAAAATTGATGTATCTAATTCAAAATTTGGATTAAATACACAAATTTTATTTGACCATACTTTTATATATATACCCCATGGATCTTCAACATCTTACTTCATAAAATCATGTTCTTAAATAGTTAATTACCACTTGGCTGGGATTTAATCTTATATATATATAGTATGTGTGTATTGTATTCCTATCTAAATTCTATACTTTAATCGTGGATATGTACGTATCTTGAATATTTGGAATTGTAATCTTATGCATGGCTGCATCTTGCAGCTTGATCTTGTTGTTATAAATTTTATATATACAAACCAATTAGTATTTTCTTATTTATGATAATTGTTTTTTCAATTTACTATAATGTTTTATTTTATTTTGTTCATGCATATTAAGCTCCTATGGATTCCGATGTTTTAATGTATCACAAACTCCGTTTGGTCCGACACATGCATGCAGGTAAAATAATCCCACCCAACCACAAGATGTGCAAGGATGGAAAACAAACCGTCCATTGTAAAAGTTTAATTAAACTAATCACAACCTATTACAGTCAAAAGATACCCTTCAATTAATATAAATTTTATTTTTAATAATCAATTATTTATTTTCATTGAACAAGTTTCCATGAAAGACACATAAATATTATTTGCAGTTAGATAATTTTTTTATATAATTATGTTTGTTTATACTATCAGTTTGACAATATGTAATTCATAAATCAACAATATTTTTTGGAAAAAGAAAAGCACGAACTATATGTATAAAATTGGACATCATTTTATTTTAAAGACAAAGATAGATATATAATATATTGAAGATGAGTAGAAGGGTATATAAGTTTACTACAACGAACAAGAGAGAGTACAAGAAGATGTATATGTTTCTAATTATTGGCCATAATTAATTCATCAACATATTCCAAGATAAATTAGTAACATTGATAAAACGTATGTTTAAAAAAAGTAATAACAAATGCATCTGATAAATTGAAAATGTATTCATATTTAAGAACAAATTTATTTCCTTTCAAATGGTGCTTATTAATTACAATTATAGATAGTATATATATTTTCATGGAAAAAGGAACCTCTATAAATAAATAAAGAAGACTCTCAAAAGGTTAAAGTGTCGTTTTTGACAAAAAAAAATGTTGTTAAAATCCTACTATTAAACTTATATTTTATAGTAGATTTATAGTCGGTCTAATATGGATATCTTAAAAATAGTTAATGAATATCTATTTTGAGTAAAAAATAAATTTTATAATAATAAATAGCGAATAAAGATTTTATTAAAATTTATTAAAAATAATAAGGTTCAGATAAGTAGATATTACACAACTCCTTATGCTTATTATATTTTTGTACACACTTGATACAAAGGCAGAAAAAGCCAAATTTATATATGTAAGAAAATCTGGAGAGTAAAAAACAGCCTGCCCTGAAGGCCTGAACACTTGTGCTTTCTTTTAACTATATACTACTATTATGCATGTTATATAATATATACATATGCATGGCTATATATCCAGTCAACTCGTCAATTTCTAAATATTACTTACAAGAGACGAGTATGTTATATTTACCTTAGAAAAATTATGTACATAAACGCATACACCCCATATATACTTTGAGAAAGAAGAAAATAGTGATATAATATATTAATGATGTGATAAGAAGTGTGATATAGAGAAATTATTTACTAATTAAATTGTCAGTTAACCTTTCTGTTATTCATACACTTGGGTAATACTTATTTTTTAGTAAATAAACTATCTAGAATAAAACTTGCATTAATCACTCAACGCATGCATGATATATATCGATCTTTATGGACGCCATAATATAGAGCACAATGATAATAGTATTAAGAACATAATTAAGTGGTTCATGTCAAGAGAAAAATGTGGCCTTGTCTCTACTATGAGTGGTTTGTGGATCATTTGTAGAAAATGGTCTTCTAGTATTGCGTAAGTGTTAATTGATTGTTTCTTTTATTTTGTTTGCTTTTATATATAGTTTCATTTCAGATGAGGTTCTTTCGATTGGAATGTCTAGTTAAGTTATTTCTTTATTTTATTTGGTTGGGAATACCTTTGCTTATTCATGGTATAGGGTTTGAGTTGTTTAGTTCCCAATGTTGTTTCAATAAATATTCAGCTGCTTTAGGGTGTGAAACATATATATGATATGGTGATTTTCTGTCACAAGTGTGTAGATGATATTTATTGAACTACATTCTCTTCATTATTTGTGGGTTTTAAGGTTTAAGAAATTGGTTAACAAAAAAAAAAAAGTTTAAAAAATTTGGAGTTTGAAGGATTTTTTTTTCCGGAAAACTTCCTTATATTGGTGAGTTTAAGTGAACTTTGACGTAATTTTTTATATATATATATATAAAAGAAAAATTTAGATAAGATGAATTTTAGAGGTTTATTAGGAATTATCCAATAGAAAAGTCTTTTTAAATCAGCAGTAGAAATACAATTACTTGCCAATTGAACCAATATTGTTAGGCGAATTCTGTAAAGCTTGTAATAACACGTTATTTAATTTATCATTATATTATTTAAAATTTATTTTTTGATTTTGTTTAAAGCTAAATTTATGAATTTTTGCATGTATATACATTTTTTTTTTAAGAAAAACTAACCAATATATCATATATTAAAATTTATATACTAAAATATCATACTTTTTTATCATGTCGCGTACGCCTATCTATAACCTCTGCAGAAAAGTAAAAAAAAATAATAAAAAATTAAAAGGTTATAGATAGTCGCATTTCGAAAATGCGACTTCTTATTATAGAATAAACAATCTTTTTTCATGTGGTCGCATGGTAGAGATGCAAAATTTTAAAAGTAAATAAATAGAACATTTTGGTATATAAATTTTAATGTATGGTGTATTAGTTAGTTAAAAAAAATATATATATGAAAAAAAATCCCAAATTTATATATTAAATTATTGTAATTAGTTTTATTTAACAAAAAAGTAATGAGCAATATGTGATATCTTTTGTAACTAATTTTTTTTATAAGGGAACTTAGTAAAAAACAAACGACATTCTATTCTATTTTTTGTAAGTAGTCTAGTAACTAAAATTATACATTTTATATGCGGAGAAGTAGAGAGTCTCCTGTTCAAATTCAAACTTCTATATATTAACGTTTTTACATCAATTGAGTGACTAAGACAGAACGGGTTTTCTTACTATCTATGCTAATTAGTGGAATACAAAGATGTTTATTTTTTGACTATAGGGTCAATAGTTTATTTCTTCCAAAGGGACATATACTTTAAAACTTGAAAATCATACTACTAAAAAGTATAAGATATACTATAATAATTTTTTTAGGCCCAAGGCCCAATAGTTTTTCTCAGGACGCTTATTATTCAAGCCTAATGTTCTCCACAGTAATTTTCCGGAAGTCGTTTCCGGGTAGTTAAAAATTGAATGGAAAATATTATTGAAAACATGATTTCAATAGTGTTTTTTGAATTTGTGAATAAACATTAGACATGGATGAATAATCACTATTTTTTAAAGTGTAAATTGTGATTAATCACTTTTAAAATAAAGTAACCAAAATTGGACTGATAATTCCTTCCTTCAAAAAATGTTGGACTGGTAATTGAAACATATAGGTCACTAATTAAAATTTAATACTACTAAATCAAGTGAACCAATATTAATTAAATAGTATATTTAGAATTTTTAATATAATATAACGTATGAAATAATAATATATATTAAAGGAGTATAATATACAACTAAATCAAGTGAGGTATTTCCTCCCACCAGTCTAATTAATTTTCTTTTATGAAACAAAAAAGTCTAGTCAATTTTTGTCTATTATATCACAAAAAACTGAATTCTACCATGAACTTTCATTAACAGCCAACCAGAGTTTGGCATTTCAATTTTTTTTTGTCTATTATATCACAAAAGACTGAATTTTACCAAAGAACTTTCATTCACAGTCAACTGAAGTTTGATACTTCAAACTATAGAAAATTTTAACAATGATTAACAATACTATTCAAAAGTAATAATATGTTTTTGCGTCATAAAATTTTAGTTCAACGATAAATATCAATATTGTTAGGTTAAACATCATGTTTTAGGTTGAAACCCAGACCACATAGTTATGTGTGAGTTTATCATCTCTCAAGTTTTATTTCATCTCTCATCTATCGATAAAAAAATAATTTTTAAATATGAGATACATATTTGTTTCATCTTATTTTTGTTGAACCGATACGTTTTAAGTTACTATACATGATATATCTTATTTGTTATATCAATATAAAGATGACCATTAATGTCCACTTCTAAAAAACTAAGTATGTGATCATTGGAGTTTTAAATATTTTATAAATATGATCTATATTAAAATATATTAAAATGACTCACAAAAGAATTACAATAAATAGCCTAAAAGATTACGAGGCATCTACCTTCCACCCTAACTGATACCTCCCAATCCTCCAAAGCATAATGTAACTTATTTTTCTCCATCTTTAAAAATTTGATTAAAATTGATAGTTCATAATGTAAATTATCCATAATATGAATACATTTTGAAACTTTCATTTAATGTAAAAATTTTGAAATATAAATTTTTTCATAGTATGAATAATTTTCGATATTTTTATTGAACACAAATCTTTTCAAATATAAAATATTTCAAATTTTTTGGTGGAATACGAAATTTTTCAATTTTTAAAACTTTGGCAGAAAACAAAATTTTTTCGAAGTGTAAAATTTTTATGAATTTTTTTAAAAATTCAATACTTTAGTTGAATACAAAACTTCTGAAATACAATTTTTTTAGAATTTTTAATATTTTTTGAACTTTAATGCTACACGAAACTTTTGAAATGGAAATTTTTTCAAATTTTTAGTTGAACACGAAATTTCAGAAATTTTACTTTTTAGAATTTAAAAAAAAAAATCAAAACTTTTAAAATGCAAAGTTTTTTAGAATTATTTCTTAAAATTTAGATGGAGACTAAGTTTTTGAAATGCAACTTTTTAAATTTTTTTTGAAAATTTTGAAATTGTTAAAATGTTGAAAGGTTACAAAATGGGGTAAAAAAGAAAGAAGAAAAGAAATGATATTTTTGTGTTTTTAGAGATAAGAGATATATGTTGGGATGTATGGTAGATTCTTCAAAAATGATATATAACAACTAGAAAATTTTACCTATACTATACTCCCACATTTATACTCTTATTTGTAAAACAATTCTTATATTTAGAAATTCAAAATTTTCATAAACCCGTTCAACACATTATTTTCTTTCTTTCTTTCTTTCTCTCTGATTCTACTACATCATCAACACATGTGTTGGTATATGAAAATTACCTATTTGTTTATCTCTCAAGTGATGAATCGATACAAAACATTTTTTCCTTTAAAGAAACACAGTTTTCATATTTCAGGAGGTATACTTCGGAAACAATTTTATTTTTCTTCCAAAAATGTTAAATTCCAAACGTGGGGCGTGAAATGAAGCTCTCTACAATATAATGAATGATTCATGGCCCAATTGAATCAATGAGTCTGATTGGCAGTGATGCCATTGCTGAATTGTGGAACCATAGAGAGTGGGGGTCTAGGATCACAGGATCCAAAGGAAAATCTAAAAGTATTTTAGGAGAAGAAAAATGGCCAAAATCCTTAAATTTGAGGTCATATGTTCAACTAAAACTAACTTAAATCACAACTATAAAAAAAAAAGTAACTTCAATTGTTTTTCGGGTAATCACTTAAAAAACAAATAGATCATAGCTCTTTACAATTTATTAAGATAATTTCAAAATACACAATGAAATGGTGCGTACCTTTCGTTCATTCTTGTGTCTCACACCAAACTCTGAGGTCCATGGTTTCTAAAAATTTCAACAACAAAAAAAAAACTCGCTCTCTTTAGACTATTTCCAATAAAAAGAAATAGAAAGATGTCTATACAAATGACTCAATTAGTCAAAACTCCCAAGCAAGTGGAACAACACAACATTAAAATGAGGAATGTATCCTTACCATAATTCTTAATCATGTCTTTTTTTTTGCCCTTCAATTTCACCAATGGATGAGATTGAGCTCCACCCTGTTTCACAAGCATTTGATTTGATTTCATAAACTCATAGTTATATACTTTACTACTAGTAGGTTGTGATCGATATAGAACAAAATATGATTGTTTACACATAATACATATTTAATAATTAACCATATGCCAAAACACTAAACAACAATTTCAGTCAAATAGCATCATAGAAAATAGTATTATTCAATCTTATATTATATATAATATAATTTAAAAGTTGTCATAGAGGGTACCTGTGTGGGTGAGACAGAAAAACTTAATCTCCGAATGTTCCAAGCAACAATTTGAGATGTTGTAGTAAACTCCAAAGAGTAGAAAAAAAATAAAATATGTATTATGGTGCTGTAATGTTAGATTTGACCGTTAGATTTGGAAGTCTGAAACTAGGAATGTAAGATTGATTCACCACGGCAGTGACTATGAGTATGACCAACCAAACGTTCTTTGGACCAACCAAACCAAACCAAACCAACGTTCCTTGTCTATGAAATCAACAACCTCATTCTTCGCTCCAACATCATTCTTTGCTGCAATTCGCACTACTAGTTTCATATGCAATATGCCGATTCATACAACTAGGTAACATATTGTCACACCATTTTTTTTTTTGGTCCGTTATTGTCACATCATTTTATTCATTCATTTTTTATACTCCTCGGGTTCTCTATTTAAAAAAAAAAAAAAAAAAACTAATATTAAGTAATCAACTAGCTTTTATTGGTATTCAAAAGTAAAAAAATAAATTTTTAAAATTACTCAGAATATTTTGTAAATATAAATGCATTAATTATGATATTGAAAATAAGTAAAAATTTAAATTAAAAAAAGATATTATAAAAAAAGAAATCTTTATTATAGTAATAATTTTTTTTATATTCGAAATCGGAGAGAGTAATTAATATATTTGATGAAAACAATGTCAAAACCCCACGGCTCCACCAACTTTTGTACATGACTATTCAATATGTAATGGGATCTTTACTACCATCAACATTTTTAGGACGAGGTATACCATGTCCCTTTCAAAACTAAAATTACGGCAAGTGAATAAAAATATTGGAAAAAAAATCGAGTTAAACATTTTAAACTAAAATAAACTTAGGGTGAAATACACTGGAATGTATCCTTACCATAATTCTTAATCATGTCTTTTTTTTTGCCCTTCAATTTCACCAATGGATGAGATTGAGCTCCACCCTGTTTCACAAGCATTTGATTTGATTTCATAAACTCATAGTTATATACTTTACTACTAGTAGGTTGTGATCGATATAGAACAAAATATGATTGTTTACACATAATACATATTTAATAATTAACCATATGCCAAAACACTAAACAACAATTTCAGTCAAATAGCATCATAGAAAATAGTATTATTCAATCTTATATTATATATAATATAATTTAAAAGTTGTCATAGAGGGTACCTGTGTGGGTGAGACAGAAAAACTTAATCTCCGAATGTTCCAAGCAACAATTTGAGATGTTGTAGTAAACTCCAAAGAGTAGAAAAAAAATAAAATATGTATTATGGTGCTGTAATGTTAGATTTGACCGTTAGATTTGGAAGTCTGAAACTAGGAATGTAAGATTGATTCACCACGGCAGTGACTATGAGTATGACCAACCAAACGTTCTTTGGACCAACCAAACCAAACCAAACCAACGTTCCTTGTCTATGAAATCAACAACCTCATTCTTCGCTCCAACATCATTCTTTGCTGCAATTCGCACTACTAGTTTCATATGCAATATGCCGATTCATACAACTAGGTAACATATTGTCACACCATTTTTTTTTTTGGTCCGTTATTGTCACATCATTTTATTCATTCATTTTTTATACTCCTCGGGTTCTCTATTTAAAAAAAAAAAAAAAAAAACTAATATTAAGTAATCAACTAGCTTTTATTGGTATTCAAAAGTAAAAAAATAAATTTTTAAAATTACTCAGAATATTTTGTAAATATAAATGCATTAATTATGATATTGAAAATAAGTAAAAATTTAAATTAAAAAAAGATATTATAAAAAAAGAAATCTTTATTATAGTAATAATTTTTTTTATATTCGAAATCGGAGAGAGTAATTAATATATTTGATGAAAACAATGTCAAAACCCCACGGCTCCACCAACTTTTGTACATGACTATTCAATATGTAATGGGATCTTTACTACCATCAACATTTTTAGGACGAGGTATACCATGTCCCTTTCAAAACTAAAATTACGGCAAGTGAATAAAAATATTGGAAAAAAAATCGAGTTAAACATTTTAAACTAAAATAAACTTAGGGTGAAATACACTTTACCCTTCTAAAGAAATTTTATGTGCAGTTGCAGTGTTGCACCTTCCACCCTTATTTATTAAATTAAGCATTTTCCCTCTTTTTAAATATGACCTAGTTTAACCTCCCTTTCAATATGCATTTTTTTAACAAGGTTATAATTTTTCTGTTATAATTTATTTGGAAGGAAAAAGTAACTTTTCTCAACAGCACTAACATCTAAAGAAAAGTTAGTCCTATGTTCTTAATTTATAAAATAATCTAAACCTAAATAGTTACAACCTTACACCTGTAAATAGTACACTAAATGACACAAAGAGCTTTATTTTATTCATGGCATGTATGTAATAAGATGAAATTGCTCATAGGTAAAAGTATTGCTTCGCGTATCAGGTATCAACGTTGCCAAACTCAAATTACTTTCGCAGCTTTAAGGAAAGGGCATCAGCAGGATGTGTATTTCTAGACATATCTAGGGGGAAATAGTCTTGCAACTTTTTCATTTCCAAATCAATATCCTGGTAACACTAATATAACATTTAATTAATTAATTGTCAAGCAACAAACAACTCTGATATATGACATGACAATGACAAAAAAAAGATCCAACTCCATTGTATTAGAGCAGATGAAACACCAAATACAAGTATTAGCTAAATATTCAAACAAAACCAAACATCTAATTGTCCAATTATTCTCTTCACTGACTGGGAGACCTACTGTGAATTGATCCCCTGACATCGCGAACTGGACTTTGACTTCTACTCTGACCTGGGTCTTTCACTGGACTCGGACTACGGCTTCTCGCATTTCCATTATTGGGTGGAGAGTGTGAGTATGACCTCTCTCTGCTGTGCTGGGAATACGATCTTTCTCTACTGCGCCTTCTATCCTCAGGTGATACAGATCTACAAAACAAGCAATGTATTAAAAGACCATATAATGAAAGAAATGAGCACAGAACAAACCCATCCATAATCATGAGTCAAGTTACAAACACATTCCACAACAGAATGTATAAGCCAACACCACAACAGAATGTTGAAACAAATGCAAATACACGCAAAAAAAAAACAAAAGAATTAGTATTGGGCCAGTACCTTGAATATTCCCTTCGTTTAGGAGGAGGAGAATCATATCGAGATCTGTGACGTGGTGGTGATCGGGAATAGCGGGGTGAACGAGAATAACGCTGGGGGGACCTCCGTCGGTCAGAAGATCGACCACTAAGAAAACATAAACAATAAAATAGACAATCAGAATCTTAGCTGTAACAAGCAGAAACTTAAAAATATAGAGCATCCTATTGAAGGTAAAGCAGCATACTTCGGTATTGAAAATAAATAAGGAACAAAGGAATTCATTTGAAGATAGGAGAAACAAGGACATTCTAATATCTCATCAAAAACAATAGATGGACCCAGAATAATTTAGTTGCATTGCAGCAATTGATAGTTATATTTTCGAGAAATAAAACAGTCTGCATTACATTTCAAACAAAAAATTCAGGCTGAGCATTTCCCTTAAAAGGACACACACAGCAATGTCAAATAAGGACCTCAAAATAACAATTTGTTCATAATCCAATATGCAATAGTGCTATAGCTAGTGCCACTATTTGACAACATTTTATACTAAATGGCGTATCCCACGACAATAACGGTTGGCTTAAATTCCACTACACAATGGCACAATAGCAGGTATTTTAACAACATTACACTCTCATCAAATGTTATTTTAAATTATGTTATGAAAGGTTATTTTTATAAATTATAAATACAAACTTTGAGATCCATAATCAACAGAAGTTACTGAACCTAATCAGAGCTGAACAGAAGTTCCAAAATTGACAAAGTATATGAAGACGCATATCTAACCTTCTTTCTCTGGTCCTCATCTCAGTTGGCTTCTTTCTGTTTTCCTCAGCAAACACAACAGTGAGCTCCCTTCCAAGAAGAACTGAACCATCCATATGATATTTAGCATCGGCAGCATCAGCAGGATCGACAAATTGGACAAAACCAAAACCACGAGGTTGCCTGTAAAAAGAAATCCCAAAAAAAAAAGGAAAACCAAAAACATCATCAACACAGGTTGTAGACCAAAATGGGATCGAGAACCACGTGCAGGGATTAATAGTTTGGTACTAAGAAGTTGTCGAAATAGTCCCGAATCATATGGACAGTATAATAAAAGCAAGCAAGCACTAGGCTGCTGACCTTTCGTGTGAAATTAAGATCATTGGAAAAATCTTCAAGACTTGGAAGATCTTCATAATGTCTTCTACTAATAACATCTTCATAATGACTTGGAAGATCATTGAAATCTTCACTACCAATAACATCTTCTACTTACTTGAAACATGTCTTCAAAACTCTAAATCACTGATAAAAACCTAAGAAACTGACTATTACAATATAGCAGTCTCATAATAATTATAAAATAAACCCTAATAATATAGCCCTAAAAAACATCATTTTGTATATTTCAAAACAAACAAATAATAAAATAAATAAAAATCGAATCATAAGAGAACACAATGATGATTGCAAAATTGTACTCACCCAGTGTAATAATCCTTAGGGAGATAAATATCCTTAAGAGGACCAAATTGACCAAAAGGTCTACGAAGATCTTCAGGTCTGAAAGATTAAAAAGAAAATAATTTCAATATTTAATATAATTTTCTAAAAAAAATAAAATAAAAAGTTAGATGGAAAAAGAGGAGAAATGAAGAAACATGCCTACAGTCATGGCGAAGGTTACGAACAAGAAGACTGGTAGGTAGATCTCTTTCACGAGGCGCGTAACGACCACGCGGACTAGGACTTCTTCTTCCTCCTCCTCCTCCTCTTCTGTTGTAACGTGGTGGAGGTGATGGAGTGTAGCTTCTTCCTCTCATCTTCTCTTAATCTGCAATTGCTATCGCAATTAAACGATCAATAACTGAACTCAGTCTTCACGATAGCGTTTCAGTTGAAAGATAACACCGGCGCCGGATTATATAGGATTCTTTTCTTCCAATTTTCCTTTTCCTACGCTAGGGTTACCGATCAACTTTTGTACTGTTATGGATACTTCCGACCCGGCCCAATCATTCTTTGCTTATACTACACTTTGGCCCGTTTACTCTATTTTACTCCAACTCAAAATGTGACTATTAATGTGACTACTTCGCAATAAATATTGGTTTCTACAATACAAACAAATTTAAATCTTAGATTTTTCCTCCGCATAGGCTTCCTCTTTTTTTGGAGAGTAATGCGTTGTGAATTGATTTTATGAAAAAGTAGTATTTCCATTTGTCATTAATTAGCAAATTAGAGTGAATAGTATATTTACATGTATTTACATGTATAATAATTAATAAATCATGAATATGTTGAAATAATAATCGATTGATCTCCATAATGAGATAATTAATTTGTTTCCTTCATAAATTACAATTGCGCATACCTCAAAAAATTGGTCGAATTTCATCTTGTTCAATATATACATGAGTGGGAAAATGAATAAAAAATTACCTACGTACTTTTAGGGGGGAAAAAATCCTATACTTTTTTATTTAAACAAAAGAACAAATGAATTTGCTATTCTATTCACACATGGCATAAGAATTATATCAATTATGCCTGATAATCACTATTATGATTATGTAAAACCTATCTACAAAATGTTTCTTATAAAGCCAATATGAGATCCAGCTTTCCTAGTGGATCATATGACTTTATTTTGTGTATGAGAGGACATCCTTTTAAATGTTGACACTTTTGGAATAGTGCCTACATATCTGTCATCATGTTTTTCATCAGTGTGATCTAGCTCCAATGCAAAAGCTTGTGATGTTTTTTGACCAATTGTTGTAGGAGAATCTATTTGGAAACTCTCATTATTCAGCTCAACACCATCTTTCTCATTTTCTAGTCCTCCAAAAACTTGACCCCTTTTGGTCATTTCAAGTTTGGTAAGTGCTCTTCCAAAATTATTGAATTTCCTTGACTTAGGTGGAAACTCACTCACAGTTTTAATCAAATTAACCTTCTCTGTAATTGAGTTTTCAACACTAGCCTCTTCTTCATCCTCCAAGCCACTCATGTTCCCAGTCAAGTCCTCTTCAGATGAGTGAACTCCATGATGACCATCATCAACTGAAGCCATCTGAATATATATATATATAGCAAATAGAATCCTTTTAGAATATGTTATCATATCTTTTAAGTAAATGCAAAGTTTCAAACCACTAAAAAAGAATTCTATAAAACCTTTAAATTCTCATACCTTGACATTGGACAGGTTCACATTGTTCTCCTCAAGGAATGAAATAAATTCCTTAAAATTCTCTTCTGTAGGACGATAATGACCACTGTGAGGCCAAACAGCCTGTTGAAAGAAAAAATCATTCTTAATTATGCATAGTTCAAGTGGTTGAGCTGCGACATTTGAAGCAGATTAAATTCTGACTACTGACATAACATAATAACAACTATCATTTGTCAATTAAAATTATTTTCTTAACTTGCTAAGCAAATCAAATACTTGCAACTAACGGTAGATTTCGAATCAAGCTGAAATATAGTAAAAAATTTACAAGCCTTGTGTTAGATTTATACCTTCAAGACACCATTATCAACAACTAGTCTTCCAGCACAAGATGTAGCTCCTCCAGCCAAAAAACTAGAATGCTGAAATGAACCTTTCTTCTTTTTAGCAACATATAATGTCTTAGATGTGCTAAGAACAAAAATCCACTTGGCACGTGACCCTTCTCTTATAGTGTGAAGGAGTTCTCCTGATTGCTTGTACAATAACCTTCCATCCTCCACAACAACTTCATAAGCTAGCCTTTCCATCTACAAGAAAGAAGAATGAAAATAATGATAATGAATACTATTATTTTACATAAAAAATAGCACAAAATTAATGTTCATATAAATGGAAAATGGAAACTTACAGGACTAAGATATTTAACACACTGCTGTTGAAGTTTAGCTCGAGTGCATTTCTCAAGATTTATTTCCTTTCCTTCTCCTATATCTAGCCTAAAGTTTCAAAGAATAAGATTAATTCCAACTTTGGTGATTTACAAACATATATATGTATAATGAATTGTAGTAATGTATTTTGCTAAAGAATATTACCAATAGAAAAAGGGTTCTCTACTCTGACACTTGAGCCATTTATCATAATAAAAGTGTAGATTATGTCCATACCGATGCCGTGGATCGATCTGTTTCGTGCACATCAAAAGCATTAAGTAAATAATGATTGATGGATATGATAACAGACATATCAATTTACAAGTACATATAGAGAAATAGTATGATCAAGTGTTTTGACTTACTGCTTCAAGCCAATGCAGCAATGCAAGTTTCCTAGCTTTAACGTCTTTTGATAAACCTTTACCAACCTATAATGACAAAATGATGCATAAATTGATCATTTGCTTAAAACTTGAAAACATTTAAAGTACCTTCTCAAATAAATGAATAAAATAAAACACTTCAAATTAATGTTAAATGTATTTTACCTTAGCAACTCTTGTTCTAGCTCTAGACCAACGCGAAATTGCAGTTTCATGTTTCTCAATATCGAAGAAAGATATCGAACTGCGCTTTAATTCCGCAAAATCTAAAAGCTTCCACCTATAGTTAAAACAAAATAAGTAAATTAAAACACATGAAATTTGCGTATGCAAGAAGAAAAAGTAAGTTTTCAGTATTTATAAGTAAACATATATGTTATATACCAGCTTTGTTCGATAAGAATTGCACAATCTGCTAGCTTTCTTCGCGTGCGAAAACTCTTGTATACTTTCTGCAATTTAATTGCAGCCATGTGTTTAGGATTGTCCTCTTGAGTCAGAAGCGTTGATTCAAGGGACTGATCATCCATCTCTTTTGTCTTTTTAGCTTCATAGTTGAAATTGGCTGAATGTAATGGAGTTTTGATTTGATCAAAAGCAAAGGTTAAAGAATTTGCAATAATTGAGTCAAAACTATCTTCCAAATGACTGCAATTAGCAAATGGAAATGAGAAAGAAACCCCCATACGATAACAAAGAAAACAGAAATCAAGTAGGAAATAAGTGTGTATACTCAAGTAGCTGTTTGTGATTGTTAAAATTACAGATGAGGTTACTTTGTAGCTTCATTTATTTATATATAGCAGAGCATGGATGAAAGTGAAGGTGAAGTTGTGAGAGACAGAGAAAGAAAATGTTCCATTTTCTCAACCACGGTGCTGTTGACTTTTTTGTTGGTAAAAAACATTATTCCTAATACTTTGGACGCACGACATGACATAAGTCTTAATTTAGTTTGAATGATTGGTTTTGGTCATGGCAACTACTGAACTACTAGTATTGTCTATTTGTCTCAGTCTTATGAATGAAAATTTATTATTATTATTGTTATGAGTTTTGAAGGTAAAAGTGCAATCTAATTTTGTCACTGCTTACGTCATGCAAGAGAATTGTAACTAGAAGTAGTCTCGTACCTCCGCGTAAGTGGTTACGTATAACTTTATCGCCAAGCATATTTATTTGTTGGTCCAACAAGACTAACCCCTCCTAACATATTATATAACCTACTGAATTGGTCTTATAATTTTTATATATTAGTTATAATTTTTACATGTATTATAATCTTGCACAGGCTGAGTTTAACTTATACTAGTAGTATTTTGGGTCAACAACAACAAAATCTCATATATTCTAGCAGGTCAAAAGTAGCTTTTGACCATCAACAAAGCTTTTCAGTTTTACACCCCCTATGAAACATATTTGTGTATGTGAGGACTTGATGCATAGGTTCTATATGTTTATTTTCTCTCAACATAAAGGAAAGGCTACGGTAACTGCTTAACTTTCGGTTCTTGTAATTTTGTTATTTTGGGAAAAATTATAAAGTTGTAGAAAATGATCTTTTAAATTAGATTTTCTTTTGTCAGTTGTACTTAAAATCATTTTTTTTTAAAACCAGCAAAAGTTTTAATAAATATAGATATTACAATAAAAACAAATAAAAAGTGTATAAAGAATCACACAGTAATATATAATTTTTTTTAAAAGATAAAAATACACTTTTTGATCCCATATTTCATTTTGATTTCTTTTAAAAAGAAATGAAGTTGTACTTTTATTTAAAAAATGAGTCTATGTAATCATTAAAAATAATAATAAAAAAGACAATGTCTTGATTGAATCAAAATAAGGGGAGCCAGACATTTGAAATTTAGAGGACAAAAGTTTATTTTAGTCTAAAAATATGATTTTTTAAAGAAGCCACTAAAAAAAAAGAAATAATATTTATATATTTTTTTTTTTAAATGTTGTAACAATGGATTATAAGTTTTAAAAGTGATTGTTTTATATAAAAAAGTGAATGCAATGTAGTAGCTGTAAGCTGTAGCAACGTTGATTTTGATACCACCTCAAAGGCGATCACAGAAACCAATGAAGAGTGGTACATATACATAATAATAATGATATAAATATAGTAACGCGTGTTTGACCTTTGGGGTCCGTTTTCACTTTTGTTTTGAGCAGTGTGATAGTATGTGATGACTTTTTAGTTTTGTTTTGGGATTGGAGGGAAAACACAAGGACACTGATGGCATAAAAGTCTCCATTCTCAAAAGAAAAGGACAACCCTCCACTCAGCCAAATGAACCTCCCATTGCTGTTCTTCGATGATATGAAGCTTCAAAGATTGCTCACCACTGTTTTGTTGCTCACTGTTACTACTCTAAACAACGTGTTAGGTAATTTTATATTTGCTTTCAATTGAAATACTATGGTTTATAAAATGTTGGATAGTCTAGTCATGTATTGTTGTGATTAATTATGTATGATGTAGGTGCATTTGTGGGGGTAAACATAGGCAGTGATGTTTCTGATCTACCATCAGCTTCAAATGTGGTTACTATTCTAAAATCTCATCAAATTACTCATGTGCGTCTCTATGATGCCAATCCTCACATGCTACAAGCACTTTCAAACACAGGCATTGAAGTCCTTGTTGGTGTCACTGATGAGGAGATACTAACAATTGGAGATTCTCCATCTGTTGCTGCATCATGGATCACCAAAAATGTAGCTGCATATATGCCTCATACAAATATCACATCAATAGCAGTTGGTAGTCAAGTTCTTACTTCGATCCCAAATGTTGCTCCTGTTCTTGTTCCTGCAATGAATCATCTTCACAGTGCTTTGGTTGCTTCAAATCTTCACTTTCGTGTTAAAGTTTCCACGCCTCAGTCTATGGATTTAATCCCTAGGCCTTTTCCTCCTTCAACTGCAACTTTTAACTCGTCATGGAACTCCACAATTCACCAACTCCTTCAGTTTTTGAAGAATACTAATTCTTCTTATATGTTAAATGCTTATCCTTATTATGGATATACTAATGGTGATGGCATTTTCCCAATTGAATATGCTTTACTTAGATCCCTTCCTTTGGTTAAGAAAATTGTTGATCCAAACACATTGTTACATTATGATAGTATGTTTGATGCTATGGTCGATGCTACTTATTATTCTATACGTGCCTTAAATTTCAATGATATACCGATTGTTGTCACCGAATCTGGCTGGCCATCTTTAGGTGGATCAAATGAACAAGATGCTAATGTAGAAAATGCTGAGACCTATGTTAATAATTTGATTCTCCGAGTACTCAACGATTCAGGTCCTCCTAGTCAGCCAAAGATACCGATTAATACCTACATATATGAATTGTTTGATGAAGACATGAGGAAAGGACCTATATCTGAAAGACATTGGGGACTTTTTTATTCTAATGGAAGTTCTGTTTACCCTTTGAGTTTTACTGGTTCTGACAAGATTTTTGGAAACTCTTCAATGTCTTTTTGTGTGGCTAAAGATGGCGCGGACGCTGAAAAGATCGAAGCTGGTTTGGACTGGGCTTGTGGACAAGGCAGGGCTAACTGTGCAGCTATTCAAGCAGGGAGACCTTGCTTTTTCCCTAATAATGTGAAAAGTCATGCCTCTTATGCTTATAATGATTATTATCAGAAAATGCATAGTGCTGGTGGAACATGTGATTTCGATGATACTGCTATAATAACTACCGAGGATCCAAGTAAGTTAATGTAACTTCTTGCACTGTGTTTTAACTCCAATTTCTTGTATGCTATTACTTTTGAAACATGTCAAGTCATTCCTTAATTTGTACTGTCATATAATCACATGTTTTTCAAATTATGCACTGATTGCATAATTTTGAGAACTTCGTAATAGAGAGTAAAGTAAGTAATTTCAATCATTAATGAGAAGACGAACTTTAAGTTTCTAGTTTGCTTTTTTTGTGTTTATCACTGAAATGTTTGTTTCTGATTAATGACATGCTTATGTTGAAGATTTGTATAGAGAATTAAGCAACTACTATTGTTTACTATGTTATACAGGTTATGGATCATGTATATATGCAGGAAGGTGAGAATTTGACTCTGTTGTATATCCATTATGAATTAGAGTTACTTGTAATATTTATTTATATATTCTTATCTAACTAATATTGGCATTGAATATTTTGATATCAGTTCTAATTTAAGCACTGGTGATGGGAGCTTGCCTTCTATGGCACTTGGACCTGTAGGTCCTGTTGGTGTAGGTTTGAAGATGCAAGTGTCCAACCTTCACTATGCATTCTCTTCTACTATTCTACTTTTGGTTATGATGTTGTTATGACCAGAAAGTTGATGCACTCTCAAACGGGGTATAACAGTTTTTGCAACTTTTTTTGGAGTTAATATCTTATGTAATGTTTTTTATTAGAATAGATCTCTGTAATACTGTAATACCAACACTTCTGTTCAAAAGTGTGAGTGATTTGCTCTCTTATTAAAGGTATAAACCAGTCAAGCTCCAACCTCTTCTTCAAGAGATTATATCCCTTCTCATTCTAAAAATTATTAAACAAATTTAGATTATTCTTTTAAAGAGGGACATATTAGTCGTAATCTGACTTGATTGGTAAACTAACTTTACATCATTGTGTGATTTTACAAAATCTAATATTATTTATACTTTTCCGATTTTGTGGTGGCATTAGTCTATTAGAGACCATGTAGTGGTTATACTAATAATGTAAGTGAACAAAATGACTTTCGTAAAAGTTATCTAGGATTTAAAATTTATTAAGTTAAATTTTAATTATTTTTTAAGTGGAACTTTATTTTATTTTTAAGTTATAAAGGTCTATAATCTTTTAAAATTTTAATTTTTTATCACCAAACTAATTTTTTAAAGTTTTAATTTTATAGACCTTATATTAGAATTAAACTTCTAACAGAAAAAACTTGATTGAACATAATTATTTAGACAATACATACAAAAATACATATCGTTTACTTATTTTTAAAATACAAATTATTTAGTATTTTTTTTCTTTCTATCCTTTTTAAACATATGTCTAAATTTGTGCTTAAATACTTACGACCCTACAAAACTTCTTCACTCTAATCATATCATTGAATAAAATAAAAATATTTAACTTTGTTTTTAATGAAACAAATAACTAGCCTCTCTAATACATTCCTATACTAGCTATTTAACACCAATCTTTTGTCTCTATTTCAGGAAGAAAAAAAATCATGATTTTACCGTACCACTTTAGTTTTGTATGAATATTTTGAAATGTGAATAACATTTTTATTATTCTCGATAATTTTTTTAAACGGTTATATGTTGGTCCTAGAGATGACAATTAGATTCATACGCATTGACTACCCACAAAAAACACTCATAATGTGTAGGGTAAAACTCTGCACAGTGAATATAGCTAGGGAGACGGGTAATTACTCGTAAAATTAAGCGAGTATGAGTGCGGGTACAGGTACTATAGTACCCACCCCGCACCAGAACTTATATAAATCTATTATTTATGAAGAAGTAATGTTAATTTATAAGAAATGGAGTTTGAATTGTAAATTCACCCTTTTAAAAATTCATGTTAAAAACTTAAGAAAATAACTCAAGATTGATCTTGGTTGTGAAAAACAGAAAATGAAGAACGTTCTTGGCTTTAACTAGAAAACGGATAACGTTATTGGTTAGTTAAAATTAGTAATTCAGTTCATGTATTTAACTTGATAATCAATCAAATTGAAAGTAAATAGATAAGGAAAGAGGTACCACGCAATGATATATCCTAATTCATTCGGGCTACGTTCAGTTCTCACAACTGTGAGAATTTTCACTAAGTGTTAAAAATAAATAACCTTCTTGGTTTTACGGTACTTAGTTCATATCAACCTTGATCTGTTACAAAGTTAAAACATTTTCACTCAAAAAGGAGTTCAATCAAGTCACCTATCAACCTTGATAGAATTTCTTACAATCTACCCAAACTATATTAAACTCTGATAGTTCGAGTTTTACAATAATGATGATATTGTTTTATTAGAATCTAAGAAGATCCAACACTTGTTTGAGTTCTGATTATTTGACAGAAAAATACACGAGAATGATTCTAAGAATCGAATGAAAAAATCAGAATTGATTCAATGTATGTGAGTGAGAGAAATTCAAGTATGATTGAAATGAGTAATGAATTTTCTTATTACTTGAAGCTCTGATTTTTCCTTGAGCTTGACCTTTCTTTTATAGGCGTTTTAGAGCATTTAATAATGGTCAAAAGAGTTGTCGGTAACGCTCTGTCAATTTTGATCAAAATCAATATATATGAATAAAAATATTCCAGCCTTTGAACACTTTAAAAACTCTATTTTGACTGGGCGTTTTTCTTCGTTTTTTATCAAATTTCTCTTGTGTTTAATGATCCTTTATACTTTAGATATATGATTGATGAGATCAGTTCAAGACAATATTTTGATTCGTGCAAAATATAATGGAGAATGATGTTGGAGAATGATGTTGAAAATTCTGGAGACTGATGATCATTTTGGAGACTGGTCTGATCATTTTGGAGATTGATCTAATCATTCTAGAGATTGATGTGATCATTCTGGAGACATATCTGATCATTTTGGAGACAGGTCTGATCATTTTGGAGACAAATCTGATCATTTTGGAGACTAATGATCATTCTGGAGATTGATGACCATTCTGGAGACTGATGAGAACTTTGTGTAGATTGATGTTATCATTCTGGAGATTGATGTTATCATTCTGGATATTGACGTTATCATTCTGGAGATTGATGTTTTACATGTTTGAGAATGATGTTAGCATGCTGGAGATTAATGTTAACATGTTGGAGAATGATCATAATGTTGTCAAGAATGTTCTTCGTTCTTGACAGTCAAGCTGGAGAATGTTCAGATCTGTTAGGTCTTGTTAATTCGTGATATTCTCTCTTTGTTATTCGAGTAGTTTATTTGAATCTGGTCATCTCAGTTTGTTCCTTGCCAAATGCTGGTGATATAGATGTAAAATCTAGATGCTAAAATTTCTTTTTAACTAGAGAGAAATTGATTGGTTTTGGAGCTGTGATGATCATTCTTAAAATTGGAGAATATTATCCGTTTTCAGATTTTGTTAAGAATGTTTTCCATTTTTGTCTGTTCAGTTTCTTGCATTTTTAGGCTGATTTCTTTGTTTTGTTTAAATCATATCTTTAAATTAATATACTCAAAAGCACAAGTTAAATTAACATAACGTTTAAAATCATAATTAACATTCTTAATTAACTTTTTGTTTGCTTTCATCAAAACTTTAAATTGAGATTTTGTCTCAACAATTTATTTATTATATTATTGTTTAGTTTAATTAATTGTTTTATTTTATATTTTAATATATATTGATATAACTGAACCACTACAATATTTATAATCGAAAAATTAACGTTTGCCAACTTTTTAATAATTTGATTTTGATTAATAGATAAATAATTGTGACTTTATATTAATATTTATGTCTTATTAATTGTGACTTTTATCTTTATACTTGCAACTTCCTATCAATTTTTTTTACATATCTTAAATAATTCCGTTGTATTGTAACGTGTGTTTATTTAAAATGTTTTGAGTTATAAAATATTTTAATTTTCAATAATCTATTATTAAATTTAAAATATTTAGTTAATTTTTAAATTTAATCACACCAATATTATATATTTATCGTTTTATTTTAACT
This sequence comes from Cicer arietinum, assembly GCF_000331145.2. Taxonomy (NCBI): domain Eukaryota; kingdom Viridiplantae; phylum Streptophyta; class Magnoliopsida; order Fabales; family Fabaceae; genus Cicer; species Cicer arietinum. Next base: position 64,708,011 of record NC_021164.2, read on the forward strand.
AAAACGAGTGTAAAGAGTATTGGTATGAACCCTTAATAGAGGTAGAAATATTAAAGTTGATAACAAAAACTACTTATATGAATATTTATTTTTAAATCGAGCACCCCAAATCCATTATCATCCATAGTCCCATTATCATCCATAGTCCGTCCATTAAATGAAAGTTTTAGAAGTAATGTAGTGGTGATTGTGAAGCGAGTGAAAGCAATTAGGGTATATTAAATCTTGAAAGAAGGTGGATCGGGCAGAGACCCGACCAGAGCGGTAAAACAAACCTTGCACGTCTCTCTCTCTCTCTCTCTCTCTCCTCACAGCGGACAGGGGAGAGAGGGGCTCTTCCTCCTCACTCACTCCGCATCTTTCAATCTCCTATTTTCGATTCTCTTCATTCTCCTTCCACTTCCACACACAGGTACTCTACTTATGTCTTCTTTTTTTTATCATTCACCCATCATTCTTGATTCATCAATTGCTTCCTTTCCCTATTTTTCTTCTTTCACTTTTCGATCTGATTCTCATACTCTCTACATTATTATACACGCAATCAAATCACTACGGATTACTAACCAATATATTTTTGCACTGATCACTGATTAGATTGCATTTCGATGCAAAACTTATACTCTTGCTTGCGCACTTCTTAACCTAACCATTTGCATTATATTATTATTAGCTCAAATGCTCTTTTCATGTTTTATTCTTTACAACTCTCCTTATACTTGGATTCTATTCACCCTTTATTCAATATTGCTTATTGTAAATTCTAGTGAACTGGCAATTCTTTGAAGTTTCAAGACTCTTGTTTCAAATCTTCCTCTTGCCCCTCCTGATTTTGCAGGTAAAATTATTTGAACAGTGTTTTTAATTCCCCTGTTTTTTTTTTGTTTGCGATGTTTGTGTGTATAACTAGCAACATATGTTGGTATCTAATGTAAGAGGGACTGAATATCCGATTTCCTTCTGGATTTTGCTTGATGGGGTAGTTCATTGATTTGTTTTGGATTATAGGAACAATGGGGAAAAAAGTGAATAGGAAAACTCGAAGTGCTGTTAAAGAGAAGGTGGTTGCTATTGGTTCGTCGCCAAAAAATATTACGGAATCGTGCAACCCAGCAATTGAGGCTGTTGATGAGGGGGCTTCAGTTGCAAAAGAGACAATTTCTTGCCCTCATCTTGTTAAAGGTGTTAATTTAGATAAATTGTCTGATAAGATTAAGTCTTCTGGATCCATAAGGTGTGAAGATTGTAGACAAGGGGCGGTTGATAGGAGGGGTGGAAGAGGAAAAGGTAAACATGGGAAGAAGAAAGGCAGTGCATCATTAGACTCAAAATCTGATTTGAAGTCTATATGGGTCTGCTTGGAGTGTGGTCAACATACCTGTGGAGGTGTAGGGTTACCAACGACCCCTCATTGTCATGCAGTTGGGCATGCGAGGAAAACTCGACACCCATTAGTGGTTCATTTTGAAAAACCTCAACTGTGTTGGTGCTTTCCTTGCAATATGCTTATCCAAGTTGATAAAATTGAAAAAACTGATGAAGCAAGTCATTCTATATCTGATGTTGTGAAATTGTTTAAAGGACGATCATCAGAAAAATCGTCAGTGGATATTGAGGATGTTTCCATTGGGGATGGCAGTGTTACTTCAGAAATTAAGTCAAAATCTTCGATCACAAGTGATTCATATGGACAAGGTTGTTATGTAGTTCGGGGCATGGTTAATCTTGGGAATACATGTTTCTTTAATTCAATTATGCAAAATCTGCTTGCTATGAATAAATTGCGGGACAATTTTCTAGAGCTAGATGCTCCTGTTGGGCCACTGATTAGTTCGTTGAAGAAGTTGTTCACTGAAACTAACCCAGAATTAGGATTCAAAAACACTATAAATCCAAGATCCTTTTTTGGTTCTGTATGTACTAAGTCTCCCCAATTTCGAGGATATCAACAACATGACAGTCACGAATTACTCCGTTGTTTACTGGATGGGTTGAGTACTGAAGAACTAGCTGGAAGGAAGCAGAATGGTTCTCTCAAGACAGATAGGGCCTCTTCCAATACTTTAGTTGATGCTTTATTTGGGGGTCAGATATCTAGTACTGTGTGTTGCAATGAATGTGGGCACTCCTCAACAGTGTATGAGCCATTTTTAGATCTTTCCCTCCCTGTTCCAAATAAGAAACCTCCACCTCGGAAGGCTCAACAAGTATCCCGAACCAAAAAGACAAAACTTCCACCAAAGAAAGGGGGAAAGTCTCGAGTCAAAGTTAGCAAGGATGCTGATCTCTTACCTGTTAAAAATGTACCAAGCCAATCTTCCAGCCATGAATCATCCTGCCCTGATCAGTCTGTCATATCAAATGCTGAAGAAATGGTGGCTTCTTCTGGTGATTCTACAGTATTAGGTTCTGAAGAAATAAGCAGTGTGGCCAATAAAGAGGACTTATTGCCACCTAATTTGGTTACTGTTGGAGAGTCTCAACAAATGCAAGTGCTTGACAATGATGCAAATAAAACGTCAGAATTATCAGATGATTTTGTATGGTTGGATTATGTGGAAGCTGAAACCACAAATGATGATTATGCTTCCATTTCCCAGAAGGAGGATGAACCAGATGCACAAGACACTGAGAACAAGGATGAAAGCATGAATGTGTTACCTGAACAAGCTAGTTGTGAAACCAGTGGTCCTGTTTGTTTTCTTCAGGAGGATCAAAACCTAAAACCCGATTTTTCTTCAGCGAATGGCTGGGAAGATGAGGTTCCTTTACAAGTTCAAAATTCAGAAGTGCTGTTACTTCCATACAAAGAAGAAAGTTCCTCAGCCGGGGACAACATTGGAAGAGATGAGGACTCCTCATCTGTTTTGGGTGGTGGTCCAGAAGAAGCAGAGTTTGACGGCTTTGGTGGCTTATTTAATGAGCCTGAAGTTGTTGCTGGGCCTGCTCCCAGACCTTCTTCATCTGGTGATGTGGAAGCTGGCATTATCACTAGAAACAACAGTGAGTCTGATCCAGATGAAGTAGATGATACAGATTCTCCAGTCTCTGTAGAAAGTTGCTTGGCACATTTTATAAAACCCGAGCTTCTTTCAGATGAAAATGCTTGGCATTGTGAGAACTGTTCAAAAATCCTCCAACGTCAAAAGAAGGAAGTGAAAGAGAAGACAAGAACTGTATCCAATGGAAATGAAACTGGTAGTCACGAGGAATCATCACATGCATCTAACTCGTGTTCTTTTAAAGTCAGTAGCACAGAAAATGGAGATTTTCAAAATGAAAACAATGTAGAAGGTTCAGTTTCACATGTTCAACATGGCACAGAGCTTGAAAACAGTCAATCAGATGAGCTGAAACTGAACAAGTCTTCTTGTTCTCATAAAGCTTGCAATGAAGAAAGCTGTAATAATTCAGCTGCCACTGATTCTTGGAATACTGGAAATGTCCAACAAGATGCTCCAGTATTAGGTAATGATAACAACGACGCAGAAGAATGCAGCGAGAACGAGGCCGACTTAGATAGTATGAAAGTGAAGAGGGATGCAACTAAGAAGGTCCTCATTTACAAAGCTCCGCCTGTCTTGACCATTCATCTGAAGAGATTCAGCCAAGATGCTCGTGGCCGCTTAAGTAAGTTAAACGGTCATGTCACCTTCAGAGAAACAATGGATCTTAGACCGTATATTGATCCCAGGTAATTTATTTCTTGCTAGATCCCTATTTGAACAACTTACAATTCCTAATGCATCTATTTCATACATTTACCAAATTATCTTCTCCAATTTGTTTTTTCTTTCAAGTGTTAAAAATTATCATTTTGTTTTAATTAGGGAAATATTTTGGAACTGATTGAAAATCATCGCCTACAATTGGATTTCTGAATTCAGTTTTTACCTTAAGCTTTACCTTTTGTTGTAGATTTTACTTTTTTTCTTCTGTTTCTTCCCTTCTTTATACTTTGTATTGGTCCACTGACATGTGATTCACTTCAAATTCTGTTTCAAAAAGGTGTATAAATGAAGAGAAGTATGAATACAACTTGGTTGGTCTAGTGGAGCACTCAGGAACCATGAGAGGGGGTCACTATGTTGCCTATGTGAGAGGGGGCCTGAGGAACAGAGGGAAGGTTGATAATAAAGAATGTGAGACTTCCACATGGTATCATGCGAGTGATGCATATGTGCGTGAAGTTTCTCTTGATGAAGTTCTTCGCTGTGAGGCATACATTTTGTTCTATGAAAGAAATTGAGTGAACCATCTACTTTTTAGGTATTTATTTATATTTGAGTTAGATATAAAGGTTTACTAAATTTAGAAGAGAGAGATACATCATTGCAGGTGAGTTTAAAGCAATTGCCACATATTGTATACCATTTTTCCAACATGTAACGAGGTATTGAATGTACAATGCGGTGTCATACAATCAAATGTCAAATTTTCATCCTTACAATCTTTTGTGGCCAAAGCCCACTTTGCTGTTGTGCTTTGTTTAAATTTGTGGGACAGGATTGTCCATTATGCACTCAGTTCAGTTTGATTGTAAATGTTACAAAATTCCTGACCTTTCAAAAAATGTTACAACATTTGTGTTATGGATATTTTCATTATTTTTCTATACATATTATGAGATATTTCTTCACTTCTTTGGGGGCTATTGCATGGGAGTTTGTAAGACCTATATGAGGCATGGAGAAGGGTGCGTTTTATGTTAGAATTTGAGTCACTGTTCACTAGGGGATTGTGCTGAAATATTTAATTTCAATCCAATATTTTTGCATTATCTATTCTAATCATTGTTGTTCGTTTGCTCTAGTCTCAGGTCGCTAGGTTTCATAGATGAATTAGAAAGAGCACAAGAGCTAGCACTTTTGAATGATACTATCCCTTTTGTCATTGAAATCAGAGTAAGGAGATAAATTTTTTTAAAAAAATGTAGGTGATCTTCATTTTAAACATTTCAAAAAATGTTGATTAGAAAGAAATATAAATTTCAACGTGGGCAAATATTACCCGGACCAAGAGCAAAATTGTTGTGCACAGTGCACTATTTAACTAGCACCTGCAACCATTCTCCTCAGCTTGCCAAGTATGAACTACATTTTCATAAAAAGTTTAAGATGTGCGTGAATATTCTTAAGAAAATTCACCAAGTTTGGATTGAGAGGAGTTCTAAGGTGCTGCAAATTATAATGTGACGGGCTTCATAAATATCTTTGAATTTGAGCTGCACATCATGAATAGACGATTATTGAACTTACATAATCGATTATGAATAGGTTAACGTAGCAAAACGGTGTTGTCTTCCAGGCATAAACCCTTGGCCCAAACCACTGACTTTCTCTATAAATTAATAGGCACCACTATGTGATTTTCACAACTCACTTGGCTTAGAAAAACTCTATCAATATTTTACTCTACTGTCATTCTAATTATCATTTAATCACTATTATTTTTCTTTAAAGCTTTTTTATACTGCATAATTTGAGCTGTAATTTTATGTACTTCGACTTGTTTTATCCACACTTTGGGTGTAATGTTATTTATTTTTCTTGTTTTATTGGGTGACATCCTATATTTGTGTGGAGAGTACTCTTTGGTTGTAAATGTTTCAAATTTAACCCGTTTTTTATAACCTTTTTTTTTGTTTGAAATCCCTTAGTGATTTGTCTTGGGGACTTAAACGTAGGCCACCGAGCTTTTGTGTGGCTGAATCAGAATACATATCTTGTGCGTTTTATTTTCTGTCTTTTATTTGTTTTCATTTAATTTCTTGCTATTTTATATTCAGTTATTTAATTCTTTTACCGTTTATTTAGTGTTATTTTACTTAATTTAATTTACTCTTTACAATTTGTTTTAATTGTTTCTAGCTTCACGTGCTTATTTTTCAAAGTTTTTAAAAGGATACAATTCATGTTTATTTATTTAAATATCTTATATATTACTTTCAAGAGGTCGCATCCACACCTGCGACCATCTGAACATGTACAAGCCTTTAATTTTTGTATTTTTGTTTTTAGCAATTGAATAATTATTAATTTAATAAATAAATAATAATAAAAATATTTAATAAAATTATATTATATTAATAAAATCAAATAAAATACATTAAATTGAAGAAAATATTATCAAGTTAATTTTATTTTGTTAACAAGTATCTCCTATTTTACAGATAAATTAATAACTTAATTTTATTTTGTTAACAACTTTCTCTTATTTTTTATTTGGATCTAATAAATAAATAATAATAATAATAATAGTAAAAATAAATAAATTATATTTAAAAAATTAAACAAAATACATCAAATTGTAGAAAAAAATATCTCAAATTGAAGAAGAAAAAAATATATCAAATTTAAATTAATAATGTCTACACCTCTAATTCTAAATATAGGATGTCGTCGAATTATATCATTATTCTCGTTGTAAGTTGTATGTGGATTTCAAATGCCTTAGTATATTTTTGAGTCTAGGGGTTATATATGGAATCAAAAGTCTTATAAATGACAATCGGAAAGAGTTGTATAAACTGCATTAATTTGATACATTTTTTTTCTTCAATTTAATTTTGATTTTATTAATATAATTTATTTTTTTAATTATAATTATTTTTAATATTTTTATTTTGATTAACTTTTATTTATTATATCAGGAGAAAAATAAAAGAAAATTTAATAAAATAAAATTAAGTGACTAATTTAAATGTAAAATAGGAGAGAATTGTTAAAATAATATAAATTTATCTATTTGAAGAGTTTGTTAAAATAATAAAATGTCGGTTTGTTTTTTGTTTTGGCACATCTAATCAACTATATTTTTTATTTTAAATTTTATTAATATATTTTTGTTTTGTTTAAATATTTGTATCTATTAAATTAATAATTATTCAATTATTAAAATGAAAAATGAAAAATAAAAAAAAATTAAAGACCTGTAATGAGTAAAAAAAAATTTAGTTGATGGTCGCAATGGAAGGATGCAACTTCAAAGTGAAAAAAAAATTAATATATATTTTAAAGATGGATATTTTGGAGCATGAAATAACATGTTGAACAATTATAATGGTAGTAATTCTCAAATTAAGGATATTCTTCCTCAGCTTTCTACTTTCTCTGTAGTTCCCGTTCATAGTGAGGTTGTTGATGGGTTAGCCAAGTTTATCTATCTATCAATAACTAATCTAAGAATATTTGGTTCTTGAATTTATTTCTCTAGCCCTTGTTGTGGATCTTAGATAGGTTGTTCTTGTTTTGCTTGATGCTTGCCTTTTTATATACAAAAAACTCATCAATCATGTTTTCTTTCTTTTATAATGATACTCTATTTATTTTTTATTTTAATATGAATTTAATAAATATATATTATTAATATAAATAATTTTGTGCAAACTGTTGATTGAGAGATTATTTAATAATAAAAGTTATAATTATGTAACGAGGTGATAAAATTAAGAGTTTTTCTTCACTACCACTGTAAAATTGATGTACTAACGTTACATACTCCTTATTCTTTTTTAATATTTATAATTACACAAAAAAATACTTTAGTATTATTTAAATCGCCATCTTATGAAGTCGTTTAGTCAATTAACCGAATTAAATATAAAGACATAATATATTAATTTTTTATTTTTATTTTTAACGTTTTTTTTAAATGAATTGTTAATATAACCATATTAAATATATTTGATTCTAAACAAAATTGACACCACTTTATTTTGTTAACTTGTTTACGTAAACAATCAATTTAAATATACATTGTTAACTCGTTTACGTAATCAATCAATTTAAATATACATATGCCTCACATCTTATGGCTAAACGACTTAAACCGTATTAAAAACTCAACTCCAGATGAATTTACAAGTAAGGATTTTTCACGTGATCCACATTTGTTTATTATCATCCATAATTCACTTGTTGAAAATAAATTTGTGTGAGCTGAGATGATGACGACGATGATGTATATAGCAATATAGCAGCACATGCTCTTGTGATGATGATCCTTTTTCTAATGATACATATCAATATGGCAATAACCTAGCCCCTTTTAGACCTTATAATTTTAAGGTAAAATACCTCACGCACCGCTTATTTTTATTTTAAATAGTAATTTAAATTTTTATTTTATTTATTTTTATTTTATTTATTTTTATTTTATTTATTTTTATTTTATTTTTTATTTTATTTTAAATAATAATTTGATCATTTATATTTTAAAACATTGATAACATTATTCTTTTTTATAAAAATTTAAAAAATTTATCATCATCAAATTCACCAAACTCAGAAAATTAGTAATTAATTTCAACAAAAATTCATATTTTCTTCAAATTCATAACTTAAATCTTCAAATAAATTCATACTTTTATCTTCAACAACAATATAAAATCTATCAAATAAAGAACTCAAATTTTAAGATTTAGGTTAGAGATTTGATTTGGAGAATAGTAGAAAAAGAATAATATATTGTCTTGGTGATTTAAAGATCAAATCATAGAGTGTGAGTTTTTTATTTGATGAATTTAATATTAAGATAAATATATGCATTTATTTGAAGATTTGATAAATAAATTGAATCTTCTTGAAATTGATAATAAATTTTATGGGTTTGTTTGAAGGTGATGATTAATTTTCTAAATTTTTGTAAAAATTAATAATATTATTGATATTTTAAGATATAAAAAATAAAATAAAAAAACAAAAAATTAAACTATCATCTGAAATTAAATTAAGCAAATAAGATGTAATTTATCCAATTTTAATTATACCCGCTTCTCATTCTCAATTGTTGCTGATTAGCTCTGCTTTATAAAAAATGATCCTTTATCAATGATTTTAGTTATTTTATTAATCCTTTATCATTGACGTCCTTTCTTAGGGAGATGTTTGAATTTTAAATACAACAAGTGTACTCTAGGTTATTTGTCTAACAGTACATGGTATTGTACAAGGTTGCGATTATTTTATCTTTCATTATATTATTAATTAATATATATTTTGTGTTTGTTGATTTGTTGTTATCTATATCCTTTAACTTATACATATATTAAGAATGTAAAATTTTAGAGTGACTATTTGAATATAAATCAATTAAACCACCTTAAGTTCAAGCGTTACTCCAAACGGATTTTAGTTTTCCCTTAGAATTTTGGTTTCAAGTCCATTTGAGTACTATTATTGTATATATAGGGAAGAAAAGAGAGTTTTATCGTATATACCAGATATGGATCTACACAATCGATCATTCAATTATAGTGTGTTTTTCACTTTATCACACTTTCATGATCGACCTTTCACTTTCACACCAATATAGTAAAAATGTGAAATTATTTCATATTATCTATGCGTGTGTTATGTTTGTAATTTTGTACTTTCTTATGTCAAGAATATGGTGTTAATTTTATATAATATTTAGCTTTCTCAAAATAAAAAGTAAGAGAAATAAGTGAAATTTACGTGCGTGATTTCAATTAATTGTAAATAATTTATTCATAATTTTCTAATGACAACAAACTAAAATTTACTAGTAAACATAATATATATATATATATATATATATATAGACAAATTCTAATATAGATTATGGTCTATCCTAGACTAATTTTAAAAAATGATTAAAATTGTACCAATCACATGCATCATCTCTTAGAAGCAGATACTAATAATTATTTTTGTTTTTATAATTGAGATATTAACTTAAATAATATATATTTGATTAAAATAAAGAAAAATAAATATACATATTAAATCAATATAATTTATGTCATAGTTTTATTTATAAAAATAAAGATGATCATTATTTATTACTTATAAAAACTAATATCGATCGTCATTAAAATATTTAATAATTTTTAAATATTGATCCATTATAAATCATTTATAAAAATAGTGTACCTAAAAACTCTTCATATTTATAACATGTTTTTATTGTTTACTGCAATAATACATTTTGATGAGAAACTTAAATTTTAGAAAAGAAACAAGTGACTTTAGAAAAAGTCGACCATTTCAACTGGAATCAGTAACCCAAATTGACACACCACATACACTAAGAAAAATAAAAGAAACAAACATGTGGTTGCACTAAGACCAAAACCTATGAAAACCGAATACCATGTTTATTAGACCAACATAACTTATAAAATAAAGCTAAATGACAAAATCCACCGGAAGCAAGTTCCGATGACATTATCATAAAGTGATACTCTCTTTATTTTTAAATATAAGCACAAATATGATCAAAGACATATTTTCTTTGTCAATATTTTTATTTATATTTAAAACTGAAGTTTATAAGATGTTAATTTGCTTCGGTCATAATTTTAGCAAGAAGCAACAATGACACATTGTACGGCATTGATGGATTTGACATTGAATGAATTGAATCCAGCCATTTTAATAACATACTCCCACTCTTTCATTGTTCTTTCTTTGCCAAAGTTTGTGTGTGCCATCATCACCATGTCTAACATTAACCCAACATCTTTATACTTGTTCTTGTTTTTTTCTCCTTCTTCAATCACTGCTTCAACAATAATTACTTTTCCATTTTCTTTTGGAATAGCTTCCCTA
>NC_021164.2:64718594-64725135 GCF_000331145.2 Cicer arietinum
CACCTCTTTAAGATATTGATGCACTCTTCATCACTCCAATCATGCAAAACCCACTGCATGTAAAAAGTCAATCGAATCATCATCATATCTCTGGTGGTGAACCCACTATTTTTTTACTATTATTATAAGAAAAAATAAATACTTTTAACGATTATTAAAAAAATTAGTTAAGTGTAATTAATATTTTAAATTTCATATAAAATATAATTTAAATTTACTAAATTATTCATTTGAATATCAAATATTCAACTATCAATATTAAATATTTTTATTAAAGTAATAGTATATTAATAATATTAACATTAAATGAGTCAAAAATAGTTAATTTTTGCTTATAATAATGACCAACATTTGGGTCACTTTTTTGCTTATAATAGTGATTAGAGAAAATATATTAGTTAATTAATTATAAAAATTAAGTACTTCATTTAATCTTGAATATAAGAGAAAATTTAATTAATAAATTATAATGTATTTAGTCCAAAATTTAGGTTAAATATAATAGTAAGTTAATATAATTAATTATACTAACTAGTTGTTACTCATTCGATGACTATATAAGTCTTATGTATCATTCAATATATTTCAATAATTTTTTTATTATTCAATGTACTTTTAATATATTTTTATCTTATATATGATTTTTATATAAAATTGTAATTAATATCAATTAAGTTAAGTGATATATTTAGGATTAGGTGAACAATTTTCTTTAAGAAGTAAAGTGACTAATATTAATTATTATTCGTGCATAATTAATTATGAATTATTTTAAATCAAAGGGACAAATTCAAGACTCGTGTATTCGAATATTAAAACTATTTGCTTTAAAAATATAATATCAATCATCATCCATTTCTCAATTTAGAGGGATTAAATTAAATTTAAAGGAAAAAGTTACACATATGGTTCATATATATTCACGTTTGTATAGTCTTGTTGTCTTTTTTAAATCAAATTGATATTCCCAACATCTTTTGTTCTAGTTGGACTTGGATTTATATGTTTGTTGACAAGCCTATTACTATATTCCTACTACCATATACAAAGTTTTAGAAAAAACTTTGCAGTGTTGAGTGCCCTTTTATGCTGCGCCAGTGATTTAAATCTCATTTTTTAATAAACCACGCATACCACACACATTCCAATTAGTATTTTTTTAATGGCAAAGAAATACGTATATATTGTTGAATCGTGAGTATAAGGTGCACTTAAATCCAATACAACAAAGCATATAGAATAAGAGACAAATGAAAAGAAAAGATAAATGACGCTCCAATTAATTAGTATTGGACTCATGCATATAGAATTATGTACATAGTTAATCTAAATATTTTTTAGATTATCGAGTAAATTATGATCATAAAATAGTTAATGCTAGACGGTGGACAACATATTTAGTAATTAAAGTATTTGGTGTTTGTATACACACAAGTGTGAAGAGTTATAGTCTTTTAATCTCATCCTAATTTTTTTATCAAATCAACTCTATTAAAATATAATAATTCATTCTGAGACTCAATTAGATCTCTTGCTCTACATGTTAAATTAAGACATAACTTATGTAAGACGAATTGGCTTGAAAAATATATAATTAATATAAAATTATAATATTATTGAATTGGACTAAAAGTAAAATTAAAAAATTGAATACTTTACTATGTGCTCAAACCAAAAATATATAACTCTTATAACAGCTACTACAACATGAATTTTAACTTAGATATTTTGTTATTAAAAGACTCAATACAAAATATATATATATATATATATATATATATATATATATATATAGGTGAGTACGTAAGAGACAAATTAAAAAAAATACTTGATTCTAATCTAATTTATAAATTTTGGCATACCAAATATTTAAGCTCTAACTCTAAAGAAAAAATGTCTTATACTTTGCATGACAAATTATACCAAATTGACACTAGTAATTTACCAAAGTAAATCCCTTGGTAAAAAGTATAGGATTTTGAGTCTTGTAGATATAAAAATAACTTGATTGAGAGGTGAAATCCCCTATAAATCACTTTTCTCGGCATAAATTAATAATTGGCAAGACCGATTAATACTTTTCACACCAATAATATATAATTAACAACAACAAAATTAACACTAGTCTTTAGATTAGGTTTTATGTTTTTGTAAACATACCTTAACAAATGCAACATCAGCTTTGGGAACACTTGTAAACATATCACCAGCCACATGTTCCACTCTATCACACTTTGGTGCCACAACAATAACATGAGGAAGATCAAAGTTGATTAATCTTTGAATCCTAGGAAAAGCCTTGGCAAGGATGGAAATGGTAGTACCATTCCCTCCACCAACATCCACTAAGGAATTAACACCATCAAACACCTCACTACAACCTTCAACAATAGCCGGCACAACAACCCTAGCATCACAAGCCATAGCATCATTAATTAGATTGCTATGATCAAGATTCGTCGCAGCAAAGCGCCAAATATCTTCGCCGTTAACCTTCTCAAACGAAGGATTTCCATTAACCAAAACGCGTTCACTTAGACTAAGCCAAGGTGCAACCATTACATGACTGCTCTCTAATAAAAGGAGAGCAGACATACTTTTTTCGCTGTTTGAAATCAAACGGCGAGAAAGTGGGGTTTGAACATAGCTAGGATTGTCGTTATGGTCGCTAGGTATTGTTTTGAATATTTTCCTATGTGTTAGGAATCTCATGATGCGGTTGAGATATGAAGGGTCACAATTTAGAGTTGATGATATTTCTAATAGTGACATTGGTTTTTTGTGATTTTCAATGGCTTCAGCTATTCCAAGTTGAATAGCACATTTCACCACAGCTAATTCAACAAAACCAAATATGTATTTCCATATTTCTACTTGAGCTTCTTCTTCTTCTTTTTCTTCTTCCTCCTTCTCCCATGTTATAATCTCCCTTTGTACTTCTCCCATATTTGGATAAAATGATGTTTTTAATTACTATAGTGGTGAATGGTGAATGATGGTGATCTTAGTTGAAACTAGAAACCTTCATTTATATAGAAATAGAAATTAGCAACATATCATCGATCACTTTTTCTTTTTATAAATTAATATATCACTAATCACCTTTATAATGTGGAGCCTTTTATTTATTTAAATACAGCTTTTGTCCCCTTCATGATTTTCATTATTTTGATCCTTCATTTTTAAATATGTGACTTTATTTTTTTTTTCCTTTTTTTAAAAGAGATAATAAATATTAGAGCTGAGCAATGATATTTAAACACAATTTTAAACACAAATACATGTGACCCTCACATAATCTCTCTCTTAATTTAATTTCCTCCTTTTTTTTATATTTCCCTTTTTTTATTTATCTTTTTTCACTTTTTGTTGTTGTCTTCCTCTACAAAAATATACCTCACACATTCATCTTTTCTTTCTTCCATAATTTCTCCTTCTTCCTTTCTTCCATAATGTCTCCTTCCTTTAGACATAAATAATTCATTAACCACTATTTGTACGCCATTAACCAATAATATTTACACTATTAACCGGAAACAAACTCAGAAAGACCCATAATTAGCACACCATTAATAACAAAATATGAAATGTGTTAGACCTATCAATAACAATAACAGCGATGAAACTTAATGTTTAGACATAAATAATTAACATGGATTAACAATTCGCAACCCTAATTTTTAGACAAAAATAATGCATTAACCACCTATTGTACTTTATTAACCAATAATGTTTACACTATTAACCAGAAAATCGTTGTATGAGCCAAGAACAACAAGAGTAAACAACTAAGAAAATAACAAAAAAAACTAAAATAAAATAAAAATCTATTTAAAAAATAAAATACAAATCTATTTAAAAAAATAAAATAAAAATCTATGAAGTGTAGATTTGGAGAGTACGTAATGTGTAAGAAATACATGTGAAAAACAAAATATAGGCCAACACAAGAGTTAGATGATTGATCCAAAAGGATGTGAGAGAAGAGAGAAAGAGAGAGGAAGAAGATCGACGAAGATGAAAAGGAGAAAGAGGAGAGAGAGTATGTGGTGTTTGTTTTTTTTAATTTAATTGTATTATTAATTAATAAAGAGAGAGTGATATGAGTATATTAATGAAGAGAGAATATAAAATTATTAAAATGACTAAAATATCACTTAAGTATGTATATGTCTTTAAGTATGTATACTTATACAGTATATGAATTTGTATTTGTGTTTAAAATTATGTTTAAATAATATTTCTCTAAATATTATTATAATAAACTTACACAAGTAGGAAGTTTTGAGTTGAACCTAAGATATAATATCCAAATTAATAATATAACATTTGTCTTGAATTAGAACTTAAAAAATGTTATTTTACTTTTTAAAATCTGTTTAACATTTTTCTCGCCTATACATTAATTAGGACTAAACTTTGAAGATGTCATCAGCGAATACTTATGCGACAACTATGTAGATGAAAGCCACAAGCCTTCATGAACCATCAAAGAAAGTCCTACCACTCTAGATAGCTTATAAATTTGAAAAATTTACCCAATATCTCCGTATTTATATCTATACTCCACAAATTTTTTAAAAAATCTAAATATATTCTAGATTTTTTTTTTACTATTTTATCGGAACTTTTTTTAATATTTTCTGGTACAGAAGAGTACAAAGCTTTGTACCGGAATTTTTATACATAAGCTTACAGATATATACTATTGAAAAACTTGTAAAAAAAAATTTTACTAGAGGTTTACCGAAAAACTTACACACTAAATTTTTTTAAAAATAAATTTTTTACTAGAAAACTTAGGAATTTTTTCTGGAATGTAACTTATTTACTGAAAAACTTTTTTTTAAGTTTTCTGAAGTGTAACTTCTTTATCGAAAAACTTAGAAAAAGTTTTCTGAAATATATGTTGTGCACCGAAAAATTTAAAAAAAAAATTTCAGTAAAATTAGAAGAAAAAAAAATTTCTCACCTTTTACTGAAAATGTCAAATAATGTAATAGTAAAAAAAAATTTAAATTTTAAAATTTATATGAGATCAAAAATATCATTTTCTTTCATTTATGGGGATAAAGGTTAAATATTGAGGGTCTAAGATAAAATTTTCTAGAAATTTCCCAGGGGAAAACCCTGTCTTATGTGACTACGTGTGCTTGTTAGATTGCTTGGGGTTCTATGTTGGGCCCACCCTTAGGAAAATTGACTTATCGGCTGTCTTTCTGGGCCTTATGATGGACCTTTATATAGAGGAGAGGACCATGACACATTTAGTTCTGGTTGAGGCTTTCTTTACCCGGTATATATACATTAATCAATATCACAAAAATAACTAAATTATGTAACGATTTAATTTATAAATATCACATTATAAAAAAATATATTGTCAATCAATCATAATCATCAAATCATTAAAAATATTTATTTTTTATTAAAATTATCTCTAAAGTTCTACCCGTAAATAATTGTAAATTAAACTTATTATGTAATGCAAGGTATCTTGTTGGTGGATTATCTGGTACTAACATTTTTTCATGATATATCAATTCAGATGAATTATTTTTAGAATAACTCTTGTTTAAAATACAATTACCAAACTACTATATTTTAAAAATTATATACAAATTTTTTTTCTTTCTTAGTTACAAGTCGCATTTGCAAATAGTAACTTTTTTAAGGAAATATAATATAATTCATAAAAATCTATTCATAAAAAATAACATCACAAATTTAATATTCAATCGAATCATGATCATATCTATGGTTGTGAACTAATTATTAAATGTGTTTTTCAGTCATTATTATAAGCATATATAACTACTTTATCGATTATTAAGAAAATTAGTTAAGTTCAATTAATAGTTTAGATTTCATGTAAAACATAATTTAAATTTACTAAATTGTTCATTTTAATATTAAATATTCAACTATCAATATTAAATATTTTTATTAAAATAATGATATATTATAAATATTAATATTAAATGAGTCAAAAGTAGTTAATTTTTGCTTATAATAATGACCAAGATTTATGATGTAGCTAAATATCACTAGAAGGGGAGGTTGAATAGGGATTTTGCTGTTAAAAATAAATTCTAAGTGTTTTTAAAAACTATCCTCTCGCTGAGGATGGCTAGCTCGAGGATGGGATTTTTGAAATCGTTAGATCTAAGTTGAGCAAAAGAGTAGGAGTAGAATATGAGGGACACACACACAATTTTATACTGGTTCACCCAAAGATGGCTACGTCCAGTCCTCACACCCTTGTGAGATTTCACTAACTTTCAAACAGATCAATCTTCAACCCGAGGATGATTACAAACTGTGTATTATCAAGCTTCACCAAGCTTACAATCAATTTTCAAATATTTCCAAGCTTCACTCACTAGGAAATTACAAAGTAGAATGAGAGTGATTGATACTTAATACTTTCTCAAAGGATATACAAAGATATAGTGTAGGATCAAAGAAAGTAATAAGAGAGGATGTGATTTGCTTCTTGAAAGCTTTAAGATACTTGATCTTTTTATGCAATTGTGTTGTG
>NC_021164.2:64725513-64727470 GCF_000331145.2 Cicer arietinum
TGAATAAAAGCATTTGTACTGGTGAGGTCATAACTTGGGCAGATCTGGAGATTTTCCACTTTGCAGCCCATCCTCACGTGGTTTTCTTGATCATATGCCATCCTCACGTGGTTTTCCATCCTCAGGCCAGAATCATCTTTTCCTTCTTTTTGCCTTAATGATTAATGACCTATTATCTTATATGAATACAATCAAGAGCACATGTTAGTCATTAACCACAATCATAATCTCTTAAGTAATTTTGTTATCATTAAAACCATTTGAGAGATTTCGTCTCAACAATTTGATGCCACTTTTTTTTGCTTATAATAGTGATAGGAGAAAGTATATTAGTTAGTTAGTTATACAAGTTAAGTACTCCAACCTAAATATAAGAGAAAATTTGATCAGTAAAAATTGATGTATTTGGTCCAAAATTTAGGTTAAATACAATAGTAAGTTAGTATAGTTAGTTATACTAACTAGTTGTTACTTATCCGATGACTATATAAGTCTTATGTATCATTGGATGTATTTCAACAAATCTCTCATTATTTAATGTGATTTCAATATACTTTTATCTCATGTATGATTTCTATTTAGAATTGTAATATCAATGAAGTTAAGTGATATATTTTTCTCTCATATAACGATTTAATTTATATACACCGTTAATGTAAAAAAAAAGTATTGTCAGTAAATTATAATCGTTAAGTCATTAAAGATATTTAATTTTTACCAAAATCATTTTTAAAGTTCTACATATAAATAGTTGTAATGTAATGATTATGTAAAAAAATTAAACTAAAAATCAATTAAACTCATTATGTAATGCAAGATATCTTATAGGTGGATTATCATATACCAACAAATTATATTGTCAATAAATCATAACTGTTAAATTCATTATGTAATGCAAGATATTTTATTGGTGGGTTCTCCGGTACCAACTCCTTTTCATGATATATCAATTCAGAAGTCATATTATTAAATATTTCACATATGTATTATCAAAATTAATAATATTTTGGAGTTTTATAATCAAAAAGAGTAATCAAAAAGAGTTTTATAATCAAAAAGAGTTTTATATTTTGGAGTTTTAAGCCAAAGTTAATAATATTTTGGAGTTTTATAATCAAAAAGATATTTCGATGCCAATTAAAATTTCTCGTCGATAAATAAATTGAAATTAACTGCGGTGAATCCTTTACGGATAATTTTATGCGTTTCGGGAGAAACGGTAATTTAACAATTATCTAGATATTTTGAGATATTTGTTAAGTTATATTTATTATCTATGTATGTTTGGTTGGAGGGAAAAAGAAAGGAAAACTAGAAGGAAAGAAAAGGAAAAGAAAATAGTAGAAAAGGGAAAGAAGGAAAAAGGAAGAAAGGAAAAACAAAGGAAAGAAAAAGAAAGGAAAGAAAATTGAAAAATTCCATCTTCTTCCTCTCAACCGTGACCCATTTCTCCTCTTTCTCCTATTTTCATTTTCGTCGCTTTCTTTTCTTCAAAACTAGTAACCCAAGGTTGGGTGAGAGTTAGATCAAGGTTTTCGCAACTCCTCTCTTCCTCTTTGATTCGAAAACGAAGAAAAACGGTATTTGAGATCCAAACACAAACCCCTCCGTTTCTTCTAGATCCAAGCTTCATTTCTCGAAGAGATAGAAGGGAAAGTTGCTCACTACCACGCTACGGTGCTAGGGGACCAATTTGGAGGCGACGTTGCGAGCGGAGATTTTTACCGGATTTGCTCGCGGTACCGGAAACGCACGTTAAAGCTAACGTTGAGGTAAGGGCTCCTTCCAAACTTCTAGTTTGCATTAGGGACTTATCTGTGGTTGTGTGGGAAGGAAATTGTTAGGATTTAATGTATCGATTTTGGGAAAAACGAATCTAATGCGTTACGGGTAAAACCTTAGAGTTAGGTTTTGTTTATATTGATGAATGTTTCGTGGTAAATGAATTTGAAGTCTT
>NC_021164.2:64728401-64755313 GCF_000331145.2 Cicer arietinum
GTGCAGACCCGTGATAGGTGGCACCTCGGTAATTGGTACTTTGGCCTGCGATAGGCGGCACAATTATGATTTACGGTCCTTCGAGGAGGGTTTTGGTTTGGAATTCCGAGTCCATGCATTTTGGCATTTTCGCATTGCATTAGGGTGCTTGGCACGCGAGTCGTTGTTGATTTGAGTTGTATGATTGAGTGTTTTGAATTTGAGTCGTTGTGGTAATTGCGTTGAAAGTGCTAAGTGTTATGTGTTGATTTTTGTGTGTAAGTGTGATGGTTTGTAGAAACTAAGTCGAAACCCAATTTGTCGTGGTAATCGCGTAGTAATTGCTAAGTGTTAGGTTGTGGACTTGATTAGGAATGACTTGGGTTAATTCATGAATTTTTGGATTATGATGATGTATAGGGACTAGGTGTCCTTCTTTTTGGATTAGAGTATTTTTAGTTTGGAAAACTGTACTTATACTAATATTGTCAGTTTGACTTTTTACTTGAATGAGTTCCATGTACCATTCGTTGTTGTGTAAATGTTTTGGATTTATAATTGGAGAAACTTTTCCGCTGCTTGTAAATTATAATGACTCAATTATTTATCCAAAGGCATTTCCTGATTTAATTCTCTGTTTTATTTTGATTCCTTTTAAAAAAAATATATATATACCCTCGCTTTGAAAAACGGGGTGTTACATTGCCTCAAGTATCAGATGGTTGATGATAGATTTGTGGAGGCTCATCTCATGAAATTCAGAAGAGAACTCATGAGATTATATCTGAAAGTATGAGTCGTTGCCTCAAGTATCAGATGCTTAATGATAGATCCGTGGAGGCTCATCTCGTGAAATTTAGAAGAGAACTCATGAGATTATATCTAAAAGTATGACTTAAGATGAACAATTTTAAATGACTAATATTATTGACAAATTTCCCTTGCTTGGAAGGATTTCAAAAAACTTTCCCAGGCAAAAAACAAAAGAATTTTCTCTAGAGAACCCGATAACCCGCCTATAAAGATAAGAAATAATATTTGTTTTTGGTTTTCTAAAAAAGGAATTTTTGTTGGGAAATGGTATGTCATTGATGACATGTTGAAATTAATAAAATGCCTCAGTATGCTTACGTGTTGTGTTATTTTAATATTTTACATACTAGACTCTATCATGTGAACAAACATATGATTTCATGCTTAAGTAACTTAAGTTTTATTTCAAAGTTATCTTTAAATGATTTTAAAAATTGTGATTTTTGTAGTCAAGCTAAAATAGCAAAGAGTTCGCAAAAATCAGTAATTAGAGAATATAAATCTTTAGATTTAATACACTATGATATATGTGAATTTGATGGGACTTTTACTAGACATGAGAAACGTTATTTTATCATTTTTCTTGACAATTGTTTTGACTATATTTTTGTATATCTAATGGAAAATAAAAGTGAAGCACTTGACATGTTAAGGATCTTTGTAACTGAAATTGAAAATCTATTTAGTAGAAAAATTAAGAGGTTTCGTAGTGATAGAGGAACCGAGTATAATTCTAGTATGTTTAATGAGTTTTATAAATTGTATGGAATTATACATGAAACAACCAGACCATATTCTCCTGAAATGAGTGGTAAAGCTAAAACAAAGAATAAAACTCTTATTTAACTAGTTGTTGCTTTTATGCTAACATTCATGTTGCGTCTCATTGGTGGGAGAAGTTGTATTGATTGTTTGCTATATTTTGAATAGAGTTTTTAAATCTAAAAACAAAATATCTCCTTATGAGATTTTGAAGATAAGACAACCGAACTTACCTTATTTTCAAACTTGAGGTTGTCTGACTTATGTCATAATCCATGATCCCAAGTTAGTTAAACTCGCCAGTAGATCCTATGAATGTTAATTCATTGGATATGCATTAACCATCAAAGCATATAGGTTATATGACATACACGCTAAAGTGATCATAGAGTCAAATGATGTTGACTTTTATGAAAATAAATTCTCATTCAAATCGAGAAGTAATGGGAGCATCGAAACAAGTTATGCTCTCATAAACAAAAACCCTAAAAGCAATGAACAAGGCGAAACTAAACCTCAAAGAAGTAAGAGAGCAAGAGTTACTAAAAATTATGGACCTGATTATACGACATATACTTTAGAAGATGATCCTGCAAATCTTCAAGAAACTCTGTCGTCCTTCGATGAGATTGATTCTCTAGTGTCTAATAAGACCCAACATTTAGTAGACTTATCTCTTGGTTGGAAACTGATAGATTGTGAATGGATTTTGAAAAAGAAATTAAAATTTAATGGAACTATTGATAAATATAAGACTCGCCTTGTAACTAAATGTTTTAGACAAATAAAAAATATAGATTTCTTCAGCACTTTTTCACTGGTCACTAGAGTTACATCATTGTCTTAATTTTGTATCTGTAATGTCTAACTCAATCGATGAATATCAAAATTGTTAGGTCGAAAAAATTAAGTATTTCATCATTATATAATCAAAATAGTTAAATTTAATACCACTAAGGTTTTTGTTTTTAAAATACCACTAAGGTTTTTGTTTTTAAAATACCACTAAGGGACCGATCTAAAGAGGATGATACTAAAATTATTGCTTTAAGGCTCCACCAAAATATTTTATTTGATATACTAACGATTAAGTGTCACCGTTATACAATATTTATTTTTAAAGGTTGGAGACTATCATTGCATTGCAGAAACACTATCTCTCATCCTAAACTTTTTTATCTACGAAAAGTTCATTTTATAAAATGTACCGTCAATTGTCAATGTATCATCTTAAAGAATATAAGAACTATACCACATATAATTTACTTTAGGGCCTTTTATATTATGTTGAGCCGCTCTTTCTTATGTTTTTAAAAGTTTTCAAAGTATATTTTTAAATTGATCAAGAGATGTTTGTTTAAACAAAATACACTTTCGATCAATCTATGAAACATTGAAGGATAGGAGATTTTTTTTTTCTTTTATTACCAAACTTCTTTTTTTTTTTCAAACTTATACTCAATCTCAAAGTTCGATGTTTTTTTTTCTTTTTTTTAGAGTTTTGTACTGTGCACCCCCTACTTGTACCTCTCACCCTCATCCTCATGGAAAATACTAGATTGTCCTTAATATTATTAGTAAAAATCCCTAAAAAAATTCTCTTTTTTTTTTTTCACCCATTTTCTTCGGAAGTTTGAATTGTCCAAATCATATATTTAGAAACATTCGAACCTTTGAAACCATTGAAATCCAAAATTAAGATAAACTTCGAAACTTTAAAATTTTCGAAACATTAATTTTCTAAATCTTCGAAAGTTTCCACGAACATGAATCTTTCGAAGTTAATTTTTTTCCAAAATTTTGAAACATTCGAAAGTTTTCATAAACATGAAACTTTCTAAATGCAAAAACCTTCGAAACTTTCTAACAATCTGAAAGTTTCAAAATATAAAATTCAGAAACATGAAGTTTTTCAGTTTTGAAACTTTGGTATGTTAAGACAAACTCTCAAATTAAAGTTTTGATGAAAATAAACAAAGGTTAATTAAGAATGTTAATTATGATTCTAAAATGTTATGTTAATTTTACTTGTGCTTTTGAATGAATTAATTCAAAGATAGGAATCAAGCAAAGCAAAGAAATCAAATAAAAACTGAACATATAAAGAAACGAGAACATTTTGGATAAAATGGAGAATGTTCTCCAGGATCAAGACTGGTTATCACAGCCTCAAGATCAATCAATCTCCATCAGTTCAAATAAGATTATGTCTCTGAATTTTATACTAAGGTTATTAGTACTTGCCAAGGAACAAGTGGGATCCATTTCATTCAAAGAAGGAATTCAAATCACTAAAAGAATAGGTCTTGAATCAAGCTAGTCAAAATGAGTTTGAACCTTCTTCAGCCAAAATATCAAGAAAGTTAATCAATCTTGATTTGTACAAGACACCAGGAAGTCATCCATAATGATCAAAACTGAACCTCCAGATTGATCATCAATCTCAAGAAAGTTCAATAACTGACAGTCCAGATTGATAATCAATCTCCAGTGCAATATCTATCTCCTTAATTCTGCATAAGTTTATTATCATTCTCCAAACTGTTTTGGACAGAATCAAGTCTCAAAATCGAAGATATAACATCAACAAATATATATGAAGCATAAAAGATCATTAAACACCAAGGCAGTCTGATCAAGAACGAATAAATCAGTTCAGTCAAACAGTCTTCAAAAATGTTCAAAGGCTGGAATATTTTTAATCATATATATTGGTTTTGGTCAAAGCTGACAGAACACTACCAACAACTCTTTTGACCATTATTAAATGCTTCAAAACTCCTATAAAAGAAAGGCCAATGCCTAGGGAAATGGTAGAAGTTCAAGTGCTAGTTCAAGTGCTATAAAGTCTCACAAATCATTCACATTCACATACTTCAAATTCTCATTTTCGCAAGAAAGGTTCAATTCCGATTATATATCATACTCTGTTATTATTGTACTGAATTCTTTGTAAATAATTGAATCTCAAACAAGAGTTGAGACATCTCAGATTCTATCAAAATAATCTTATCATTATTGTAAGACTCAAACTATAAGAGTTTAGTATAGTTTGAATAGATTGTAAGAAATACTATCAAGGTTAGTAGGTGATTAAATTGCTTTCTGGGTGGAAAGAAATAAAGTTTGTAACAGATCAATGTTGATCTAAGCTAGGTGCTGTAAAATCAAGAAGACTCTTTGTTTTGAACACTTAGTGGAAAATCTCACAATTGAGGACTAGACGTAACCCAAGTTGGGTGAACCATGATACATCTTTGTGTGATATTTTTTCTCTTATCTCTTTATTTATTAAGCTTGATTGATTAACTGAGTAAAAACATAAATTGAATTTCTGTTTTAAAGTTAACCAATAACGTTCTCCGTTTTTTTAGTAAAAACCAAGAACGTTCTCATTTTTCTGTTTTCTTAACCAAAATCATTCTTGAGTTATTAGACTTTTTCAGGAACATTTACAATTCAAACCCTCTTCCTTGTAAAATCGACATTACTACTTCATAGTATTCATGGAAAGTTCCGAAATTGTTTCAGAAATTTGGTTTCGGAAACAACTTTCAAAAGTTCTGAAATGCAATTTTTTAGTAATAAATTAATAGTAATAAATACTAATAAATTTATAGTAATAAATTAATAGTAATAAATGTATAGTAATAAATTTATAATAAAAAATTAATAGTAATAAATTTCATATTTAATTTCAAAAATAGTTATAAATTTAATTAATAATAATATTTTAAATTATATTTTAAAATAAAATTTTAATTATAACAGACAACAAGTATTTTTTGAAATTGAATTACTTCGAAAATTTGAAAGTTTCGAGCATTACGTTTTGAAAGTTTCAAATTCATCAAAACTTTTGAAAGTTTTGATGATTTCTGGAAAATCACGCTTCAAAACTTTCAAATTTATCCAAAGTTTTGAAAGTTTCAGAGGATCCTAGAAAATAGCATTTTGAAACTTTGATATTTATCAAAAGTTTTGAAATTGGTTAAATTTTCTGGAAAATTAAATTTCGAAAGTTTCAAATTTAACAAAACTTTTGAAAATATAAAAAAAAATTCACTTTTTATTATTTCTAAAATTTATAATTTTCGAATATTTAAGGAGATTTTCTAAATTTCAAAAATGAAGATGAGAAATAGAGTGATAAATTTTTTTTTAATGATTTTATACAAAATAAAAAAAGACAAAATGGTCTTTAAAACAAATAAGGGAGGTACAATTGGAGGTGCAATTCTTTTTTTGTATAATAGAGGGTCAAATGCCCATCAATGTCCGACTTCTAATTTAGTATAACAAAGGTGAAAGCATATATATGACTCTAGGCGGAAAATTTAGTTATGATTCATGAGAAATCACTTAGACACCCCCTATATATGGGCCTTTTATCTGTATTTTTTTTTTTTATATTTTTTTTATTATGTGAAACTCATATCGTTGTTTATGAATCAGGTTGAATTCGTGAAACGAATCGAATCTTATAACTTCTAATAGATAGTATAAAATTTTTTTATATATATATATATATATATATATATGAAAAAACTTTTTATACTATATATGAATTAAATCCTATATATCAAAAAATTGAAACTCTCTTAACAACTTTTTCCAACAAATAAAAAATACGGATTTTGTTGCTAAAAAGCTGGAAACTATTGTGGATTTCTACCGTATATGTATTAATTCAACAAGTATTAGTATCTTTTATCTTTAAATAAATTATTATATGAATTATTATTTAATAAATATTATTTATATGACTTACAAAATTATAATTACTAAATAACTTTCATCGAAACTGTCAACGAAATATGATTTTAAATTTTTTGAATTTGTTATTACTAATAATATTGAATATTTTTTAAGAAAAATTATAGAAAATTGTTGTAATGCTTATAAAACTGTTAAATGATGGCTTTTTTATGAAGTAATTTGTCTTAAAGTATAATAGTTAATAAATAAATTTTTGTATCACAAAAATAATTATGAATTTATTAGTTAAAAAAACAAGTATATTGGAATCTAAAGCATGAATATTTTAAAAATCGTGAAATATCTTTATCGAGTCTTTATTCGATATCGTTACTTGTATTGTATTCGTAAGTACTCTCTTTTTTTTTTTTAATTTATTCTATTACAAGGGAAATTGGTGAACCTTTTATTTATTAATATAATATTTTTTTTGTATATTTGAGGTTATTTATTGTGATTGAACAAAAGTTTTTAGTTTTTAAATTTTTACTTTCATTTTGTATTGTAAATTAAATAATTTCATTCTTTAGTAATATTATATAAAAAAACTTCATGTTTTTTTATTAGCATGCCTGTAATTTATTTCTCTAAATTTCGAATTTCATACCCGTATTTATATTTGATATCGATACCGTACTCGTAACTATATATATAGGCATCAAAACCATTTAATTTATGAATTTACTATATAAATTTCTAGACCTATTTTGTATCTCCTGGATTTCTTAATCTTATAAAATCGAAATTCATTTTTTGGGTGTTCAATTTGCATAGCTTATGAAAAGCATAGCTATGCATAACCCATTGTTAAGGTGTTCCAAAAATAGAATCGAATTTAGATGAAGAGATAATGTTGGACTAACAAAATATCATAAATCACTATTCTTTCATAAATAAAGAAGAAGAGAGTTTAGAGTAGTTAGCTACAAGTCGTATAAATAATTTTAAAATAACTATAAAAAAAAAATAAAGTGTCCTGACAAAGTTGTAAATTATTATTGATATTAGAGTAAAACATATTGTACATAATATATAATATTTATTTTTTATAATTACACCATAGTCCAAACGATTTATATTTTTACATGGTGCACAACATGTGTATGAATGAATGCCACTCAGACGAATAAGGATTGAGGGCCGGAATTGTACTAAAAGACAACCAATAAAGGACGAGACATGGATTGTGGACCCCACCGAACCATGGTATAATCGAAGGATATTACATTACGTAGGAAAAAAGGCATCAAAATAACTATGATTCTTTGCAAGAACTCAACAACAAGACACACAATTATATTAGGTGGCCTTCTAAAAGACAAAAACAAGCATCTTTCAAATTGTATACCCCGATCCCCCTCAAACCAAACTATGTCACTAAAAGTGTGTTATACAAATGTGAAAATTAAATAAATAGGACATAATCTATTAGAGATTAAATTAATTACTCTAATTATGATTTAGTTATTCTAATTGGATATATCATTATATCTATTATTATAATAATTTTTTAGAAATTTCACAATGAAGAATTAATAAATAAGCTCTCATGCCAAGTTTAAGTTAGAATCTTGATAGAATCTTTTAGAGAAATTCATTGTTTAATTGTTAGCTGTCAAAAACAAATATTATAAGTAAGCATCATCAATGTGAAAGCATTTTATATATACCCCCAATTTGATATGCTAGGATAAATATATATATTGAAATGAATCAAATGATCAACCATTGGTCATTTCACCTTTCTATGTAGTATATAACCATATATCTTATCCAATATATCTAATCCTGATACAATACACTACAGAGTGCAAAATATTATATCAATACCCAAAAAGTAATATTGAGTTAGGCCACTTATTTGGTATCTGTTAAAACTTCAGTGTAGAAAAAGTGTGATGAGTTTAACATTTTCTCTGGAAGCAAAGCCTTTCATCATAAATAGTAAAAGGAAACCATGTTGTAGAAGATATGATGTTATAAGATCAGAATTAACCATGGCTCCAAAACATAGAAAAATGACTATGTTTCCTCAGTTGTCAAAACAAGGAGTTTCTATTGCTGATTTACATGTTCAAGAAGTTGTTGACAAACAGTCTCAGACAGTCAATTTTGACACACTTTGTCCTAGTTTCAAGCCGCGGTTCGAGCCTAGTTTTCTCAATGACGCCTATGAAATGTGTAGAAATATATGCGCGGAGTATGCCAAAACATTCTATCTAGGTACAAATCAAGTTCACTAGTCAGAACTTAAATCTATGCAAAAAAACACATGTATTTGGTCTAGATACATGTACTTTTTTTCTTATATTTAAATCTAGAGAAAACGTGTCCTTACAAATTAGACTATCTTTTATGTCAATATTATAAGATGACTATTTATATTGGCTTTTAATTCTTTGAAACTTGAATGGTAAACTAAATTGGTAATTCTTTCAAAAATAAATGTAACAATTTGAATTTCCTTAAACAGGAACTTTGCTTATGACTGAAGAAAGACAAAAGGCAATATGGGCTATCTATGGTAAGAAATTAAAGAAGATAGAACTAATATTACAAAACTAACAAATATATATATGAGGATTTGAAACTAGTTTTGCAAGGGAATTATATATCTTATATTTATTGAAACATATGTTTTTATGTATGCAGTTTGGTGCAGGAGGACAGATGAGCTTGTTGATGGTCCTAATGCTGACTATATGAGCTCTGCTGTTCTTGACAGATGGGAAGATAGATTAGATGACATTTTCAATGGACATCCATATGATATGCTTGATGCTACTCTTACTGATACAATCTCCAAATTTCCCTTGGATATTAAGGTAACAACAAAAACTAGTTAATATTAATGATCAAATTTTATTTTTCTTCAGTCTCTAATTTTTTATGGTAATTGAACTAATGAATGAGATAAGACTTGATTTTGATTACAGCCTTTTAGGGACATGATAGAAGGTATGAGAATGGATACAAGGAAATCGCGATACAAAAATTTCGAAGAACTATATCTATATTGCTATTATGTGGCTGGAACTGTTGGGTTGATGAGTGTTCCAATAATGGGAATAGCCCCTGAGTCTCTAATCCCTGCTCAAAATGTATATCAATCAGCATTATATCTTGGCATTGGAAATCAACTCACAAATATTCTTAGAGATGTAGGGGAGGAGTAAGTTTCTAATTGATTCACTTTTCTGATTTTATTTTTTTGTATATATAGTCAAATTTATACTCTCTCCGTCTGGTATCAAATATAAATCAAAGAAAGTCGTTGTATTTTGATCAAACGAGGGAGCATATGTTATATGATGTGAATTAAAGAATTTTTCAACATTTTGTTTTGAGTGTAGTGCATTAAGAGGTAGAGTGTACCTTCCAGAAGATGAACTTGGTGAGTTTGGTTTATGTGACAAAGATGTTTTCTCAAGAAAGGTGAGTGAAAGATGGAAAGAGTTTATGAAACAGCAAATTGCAAGGGCAAGATTTTACTTCAATTCAGCTGAAGAAGGAGCTTCACATCTTGACAAGGCTAGCCGTTGGCCGGTACCTACATTTTTAGACCTTATCTATCTGCGCATCATAATTAACACAATTGAAAAATCATAATTAATCATGTAACTGATTGTTATAAATAGTTTATAACAAAAATCAAACATTACTAATAATCTAACGGTTGTAATTAGTTGACATTGTAAAAACTCTTTTTAGAAAGTATATATAAAAATTAAATTCATTTCACAATAGGTAATGGACAGAAATTAATTAAAGTTTATTTATGTGTGGATTTTGTTCAGGTTTGGTCATCATTAATATTGTACCGCAAGATCTTGGATGCAATTGAAGAGAACGAATATGACAATTTGACAAAACGTGCTTATGTAGGAAGAACTAAGAAATTTTTGTCATTGCCTCTGGCTTATAGTAGATCTCTTTCAATTCCCAAAACCAAATTAAATCCTTCCTTCACAAGGCTTATCTAGCAACTTTGTAGCTAAAAGCTACATTGTTTGTTTATTATGCAAAATGCATACCACAAATTAAAAAGAAGAATTAGGCCATGTACAGTTCAGACACAGTTAATTACTTGGCTAATTCTAAAAATGAATATCCAATCGAACTATTTTAATTTCTTATGAGAAGAATTGAACAGTTTTATTATTTGAATTATATATTTTTATTGATTCAATTTAATAATAATTTTATTTCGAAATATATATATATAATAGTGTTTGATTTGTAAGAATAAAAAGTATTTTATATATTTACAATTTAATTGAGCTTTCATTTTAGAAGTACATCATAAGAAACATTAAATAGAACAATATAAAAGGACAAATATTGTATCTCCTTAATCTTGTGCTATAATTATTTGATTATTTTTGTTTTAAATGAAATTTTGATCCTTTAGTTTTTCAATTATGTAATTTTGACCTTCTTAATTTAATAAGAATGATTTTTTCTCCTCTTTTATGCACCACTCATAGCCTTGATCAAAATATTTATTCACCTAAACATTGTGTTTATTGCACAAGTGCACAAATCCTAATCTTAATCAATTTATTAGAGTTGCACGATCGAAGTGTAGTTGAACTTTAGTGGGCCTTGAAGGGTTGTGATACGGAGGTGAACATTAAGATTGTAAGTTAGTTGATGGTCCAAAACTCTATGAAAAGAAAATCATCGAGAACGATAGAGATAATCGGGTCGTGTTCAATTTAACACGTAGAACATTCATTATGAATTTCTTGATAGTCATATTCATGAGACTGGACGATTATAATAGTATTAAATAATTTAGGGTTGATGTAAATTATTAATGGCTACATGATTGAGTAGATGTGGACTTGTTATTGGTTAAGGCTCACTTTGGTAAAATTAAGTTATAAGCTAGCTGAGAGTTTGTAGCGCATAATTCTATAAATAAACTGTACAGGCATCACTCCATTCGTTTTTCTAATTGAATTATATGTGATATAAATATATTGTGGTGTTATGTATTGGTTAAGTTTGTGTGTTATCTTTAAAATATGTGTTATATGAATTACATATTTGAGTGATAGTTTGATATTAAATAATTTGTGTGTTTTGATCGGTAACATGTAGTTATTTAAGGTGATAACTTGATGTCTAAACTAAATTTGTACAGAACAATATCGAATAATTTTAAACGCTTTGATCTATTATAGTTTATTTATAAGAATAAAAAGTATTTTATATATTAATAATTTAATTGAGCTTTCATTCTAGAAGTTAGTATACGTTAGATAGAACAATACAATATAAAAGGACAAAAATCGTATCTCCCTAATTTTGAGCTCTAATTATTTGATTATTTTTATTTTAAATGTAATTTTGGTGTTTTAGTTTTACAATTATGAAATTTTGACCTTCTTAATTTAATAAGAACGAGTTTTACTCGTCAAATTTACCCTTCTTTTTTGACGTGACTTCATTTAGTTATTCGTAAATTGCGATTATCAACGGTACAGCGCTTGTTGACTCTCTCTTGAATAAGTGATTCTAAAGCTATGTTGACCGAGAGATCAAACCGAATGTACACTCCAACCTTCTGTTACAACAATTTTTCACACTCTAACGGCATGCGCTTTTTTGGTGGGGTAGTTGTTGCTAGTTTGTTGGAACAAATATAAATGATGCACAGTAAACTTACACGTAGAGTATTAAATAATTTGACGTATTAATGACTAGAGTAAATAAATTTTCTGAATAGAAATTGTTTTGAAGTCATTATTAGTCCGTTAAAGAAAAGCCACATAATGGGCTAAGGCCTAATACAAAAGCCCACGAGGATGTATATAACAGCAACACGGTTTTCTGTTTTTATCAAAATCACAAAACTTAATTCGAGAAAGAATGAGTTTAAACAAACTCGTTCTCTTGTTTCGTAAACAATCACGCTCTTGTCAAACCTTTTATAACGACGTTGTTGAATTGGACTGTGAGATGATTTCCCATTCTCAAATTCATCCCATTAAAGGTATTTTTATTGCTTTTTTCATGGAACCAATTTTTATTATGTCCTTCAAATGATTTGGTTTATAAATTGAAAGTATTCTAGAACCTTCGATCTTATTTAGAAGAAAAGGAGGTATATAAGCCAAATACTCCTAAGATAAATTTGCGAGATAGTTATTAACATATCAATTGAGATTGATGAAATATGATTTTTGTAAGAATTAGAATGTGACTCTAAATTAAATTGCATTATGAAATCTATTCATAAACTGAAAATTGGATGACATATTTAATGTAACTTATATTATGATTTTTTATTCATATCTATGGAGTTTAGATTACTTTCGTGTCCCTAAATGAGATGAAATTTTTACTTGTGAATTATGAGAGTGTAATAATCTTAAATCAAATTGCAAGATGAATATATGATTTTTTTAGGGGTGAGATGCATTAATGATCCAAAATAAAATTATGCTTTGATGATCCTAAAATAATTTGCATTATTAACTCTTTATTTCTAACATGAAAGTTAGATGACACTTTAATGCAACTTACATTATATTTTTTATTCCTAAGATAATTCTGGAGCTTAGATGACTCTAGTCTTTAAACAAAATATAATTTTTATTCATGAATTATGAAAGCTTAATAATATCAAGTCAAATTATAAGATAAATATATTTTAGTATATGATTTTTGTGAGGGGAGAGATGTCTTAATGACTCAAAATGAAATTACAGCTAGGATTCTTTGATGATACTCCATAAAATTGCATGATGATTTTTTTTTTATTCAATTATTAACTCTTTATTCATAATGTCAAAGTTGGATGAGGTCTCAAATGCTACTTCAATTTTGAATTTTATTCATAAGGTATGTATTGAGCTTCGATGACCCTAGTTATTAAATGAAATTATGTTTTTTTTTTTATCATTATTTGAAAAAAGCAGTCTATACGAGCTTATTAACAACATGTTGGACTGGATGGAGGACATTCTTTATTATATGATTTTTGTGAGTGACAATGAATTTGCATTATTTTTAAGCTTTGTGACAGTATCTCAAAGTCATCGTTCATCTTCTCTCCCGTACTCCTTTTTCTTCCCCTCTCTCTTTGCCCTTTACTCTTTATCACTCTTCATTTTTCTTGTTTAGTTTGGTAATGTTTTGAATCCAAAACCTTACAAAACTAAACAAAAGAAATGAAGAGAGAGAAAGGGTTGAGAGAGAGATAGGACAGAAATGGAATATACGAAAGATGTTGAACGATAATTATGAGATGCAGCCACAAACGATTGAATTTCAAGTGAGAACCGAATAAAAGTAGTTGCTTGAGAAATATTTGTTGTAGGAGTTGGGTTGAGCCGATAGATAGGAAGAGAATAGACGAAAGGAGGAAAAATAATTAAGTTTGAAGGGTGTATCTTAATATCATATTTCAAATAAATCCATCCACATAGGCGTGAGGGGCTAAAAAATTACAAAGGAGTAAATGTGGGAACCAAAATAGCACAATCCAATAAATCATTTTCATGGGTCAATTTTTTACCTACTCACATTGTTCTTTTTATACATATATCAATTGTATATAAATGTGTATCTAAATTTGACTCTTATCTTCTAAAATAAATTAGTAGTATTAATAACTATATGTTACAAAAAAATAATAAAAACATCCAGTAATTTGAATGAGACTTACATTTATAGACCACTTTCGTTACCATGTTCCATATGTTGACATGCATGATATTGAAACGTCAAGGATTTTATTGAAAGATAGTGTAGTTTCTATAGTTCTTATTCATAGTAGTTGCTAATGCCATAAAAGTTGAGCTAAATGCAATGTAACTACATCGGAATTCTAAAGGCATTGATGCTGTAATTTGCGAGGAAAATGTCAACGGAACTTACACAACTAAAGTTGAATTGTCTATTTGTATTGACTTCTAAAATGTTAAATTCACAATATTTACAACATTTTATACAATATCATAATACTTTCTCTGATCTTGTCATTTGTTAGTATAACATGATACTCTAAAGATTTGTTGAAGTTGGTTTTGTGTGTATTTTCCGTTGTTATCTATAGACTTCATTGGTTACTCATTTTAACAAAAAAATTGTTGTATGAAGTTATGCTCCAACTCTATGGTGATTCTCTTAAAGGAAAAATAAGTGAATGAGATTAAAGGATTTATTCTCGTAAAGGAAAAATAAGTGAATGTGATTAAAGGATTTATTCTTGTAAAGGAAAAATAAGTGAATGGGATTAAAGGATTTATCAATATGATATTATAATATTATAAAGATGACTTTTTGACAAGTATGACATTTGTCGCTCAATGAAAGTTGTCATTAAGCTTAAAATTTCCATTAGTAGTAATAAATTTATAATTATTTATTTAATCGAATTTAAATTATTTACTTAATTGAATTTAAATTATTTTTTATCTATTAACTATCAAATACTCACATGTCCACATTGTTTTTAAATCTCTTAAATAGAACCTGTTATCGAATCTTTCTGCCCATGTCTATGTAATTTACTTTTACTTTAATAATATTTAGTGGAAAGTGTATTGAGAGTGTAAAAGTCTTCATTTTCAGCTTAAAACCAAATATCGTTTCTCTTGAAATACTTAAATGTCATCAATATTAATTTATTAGTAGATTTGAACTTATCTTTTCTCATTGAGACTATGTTTATCACATAATTTAAAGAAGGTAAGTGCCTCTCTTTTAAAACATATGTTTCTCCCATGATTTTACTATTGATGTTAAACTACTTACTTTCTGTTGTTGCTGCTGCTTCTATCACGGGTGAATTTATCTCTTTGTCATATGATTTCAAGGATTTTGCATTTTTTAATTGTTTTCCAGTACGAAATTGTTTTGTAGTCTACAAACTCTGCACTTGCAATTTTTTGTGTTGTTCCACTATTCTATCCTCTTCTCTATTCAAATTTTTTTCGTTTACATGATGCTTCCGAAACACCGGCTACAGTTATGGTTTTTTTTCTTCTAGGCACTCGATCTTCTCATGGTTTGATAAATTAATGGGACTTGTACTATCCGAAATAGTCAAAAAAATATATATTTAATTTTTTTTTAGAGATGGTGATGATAGGCGATAAAAATCACCGAGTTTCGGTGTAAGATGATCCATGAATCAACTATATATATTTTTTTAGAATTTAGATTTAACAATTTAATGGGATAAAATTTACGCTATTTAATAACAATTGTGAGTTTGTATGTTATGACAACAATGATAGGTATACTCTATTGCATTTTATATGTGACGCATTATATAATATATTAATACTGATTGCTCAAGTAGATAAAAATTTATTTGTTAATATTAAAAAGAAAACATATTTTTGTTGTAAAAAAACATATCCAAGCACAAATTTATCGATGTAAAATTGATATGATTAGAGAGGATTTTTATTCCAAAAGTCTTAAACTTTATTGTCTAGACAAGCCATTTAGTAATTGGCTTAGAGTTTGCTTTTTCAATGAATATTAAAAGTTTCTATTTGATAAATATATTTGGACCTTGCCGACAAGGCTACATAGTGTTGTGATTAAGATCAAAGTGTTTATAGTTTGATCATGAAAGAATCTATGAGACGATAAGATAGACATCATAATTTAACTTATTCATATATAATTATTTAGAACCTCTACTATATAAGTTCATAATTTATAAAAATATTCGTCAAATATTTATTTTGTAATCTTAAACAAACCTTTAATACAATAGTGATAAACTATTTCATTAATATTTTATTTTTTTATTTTGCATCCTTGAGGTCATCAGTCCTAATCCTAAGGGCTGATGTGAACAAAATTGAAGAAGATTGTAATCTAAAAGGAACAATCAACACACAAAAATTATAGCATGGACCACCACAAATATTTACCATCAAATTACGCGTTCACAAGATTCTATTGTGGTTTATCTTCACATTATCTCTCCCTAAAAGAATCTTCATTATTGGCCCTAAACTCTTATCATCGCCAACCTTCCAAAATCTTTGAGAAAACTGTGCATATTTATAAAGCTTGCTTTCATTGTACATCTACAATGCTGCCTCTTTTTAGTTTTTAATGATTGCAGAGCAATGTTTTTTGACACAAAAAACAATAACTGCATCATTAAAAACTAAAAGTGACAGTATTGTTGGTAGATAAATGGAAATTTGAGAAAGGACTAGAGAGAAAAGGAATCACTTGTGCGCAAAATAACCAAAATCCTCCTCCGTAATACTCGATTTGCCACCTATATAATGCAGAGGATAACCATTGCAAGCTTGTGTGCTGGATGGGGAGAAGGGTGAAGGCTGAATGGAAGAGAAAAAGAGAGATGAAATGTTATTTTGGTACAAAGGGCATATAATAAGGTTGCCAAGAATAGATAAACCTAAGGATGGAAATTTATTTAAACCGATGGCCTTGCATGGATCACCTATAATAGTGTGGACCATGCTTGCTATAACTTGCATCAAACACAAACATAAAATTACAAAAACTTTCAACAAGCAGACCTCAAACAAGATAAATTAATGTTACTCCCGCCAATACATAACCTTTCTATTCGCTATTCTGCACAAAGAAGACTGATCTTCGTATTTCCATGATACCTCCCACCAACCTGAATCAGAATTTCATTTCATTAGAGTTGTTTATACATTACCTTATGATCTAACCATTTCTTCCTCCCACCCTCTGTATACATTTACAGAAAAGAAAGTAGCAGATGATTATATGGGCTGGTATATATTTACAGATAAGAATGTAGCAGATAATTGTATGCGCTGGTTGCTATTCGACAATTAGAATAGTACATTCTCCATTATATGACATGATTTACCTCTGAATAGAAAACAACAAAACACAGGAAATCTATAACAGAAATGTAGTACCTATGCTCCTTTTTTAATTGAACGTGACAAAATGCCAAAAAGAAGTATTCACTTGTGCTGACATTAAACAACTATTGGAGCAAATTAATTAAATTGGCTACTCTTTAAATTGACACTCATTCATACCACCACAACAACAAAAGCCTTTTCTCAATGTGATATCGGATATATGAATCAAATTATGCCAATGTCTTAGTGTGAATCATGTCTAAAGAGTAAAGACAATTAAATATATTACAGTTATTTATTGAAAATGGCGAGGCAAATAAGTGATGTAGTAGCGAATAATTTTCATAGTTGATTCTTGGTTGGCATGCATCCAAACTTTAAGAATACGGGTATTCCTAGTTGGTTTGACTAATGTGAATATTTACTGAAAACACACTAATTAGCTCACAGTAACACTGTAGCCAATCATCCAACACATGTGAACCGTTATAACATCACACATCAGACATCAGAGTTCGAAATTTTGGCAAATCACACGTTCAATTATTTATTTATCAATTTAAAGTAGACAAAACAGATGCAAATCATTATCTAGCTTCCCTTAATCTTTATATATAGCCAAATATGTTCCACCTATTTACATTGTCAGAAAAGAGAATTAGATTTTCACTCCACAAACTCTACTTTTACTACATTTTTTCATGACTTCACTACACAATTTTTCAAGGTTCATAATAATTATAAGAAACACTCCCCAAATCCACATACACTGGAGAATAACATTAAAAATCAAAATATAAATAGCAAACTTTGATAATGTTACACGGTTCTTAGCAAGACAAATAAAATAATATAGCCAATAGAGTTTGGTTACAATCTTAGAGCCATGAAATTCAAAGGTAATTGCTATTTTGGATTAGAGCTTGCAACTAACCAGTTGGGTGGAGATCAAATAATTTCTTCCAAGTGATCATCCAGTTGCAGCTATCAAAGTGAATACAAATTACAATTCCGCATCATTGAAAACAAAACCTCATTCACTGTCATCTGAGTCTGAAACTTCATCCTCACAAAATTCACCACTTGTTTCAACTTCTTCATCCTCAAAATGCTCATCTCCCATTTCATCATCCTCCACAGAATCAACCATCAAAGCATCCTCCTCAAGTTTCAAATTAGAGCCATCACTGCGATAAAGAAGCCCCACCTTCATCACATGGTAAAACTTATCTCTATGGCGAGCAAGAGGATGCGGGTCCACCAATTTTCCCCTTGCATACCCTTCTCTAAGAGTAACAGTAGTAGTTTTACACTTCAAAGAGAGGTAAAATATCCCAGGATATCTAGTGAAAATCCTAGTAAACTTATGAGGAAGATTCAACTCTTCCCTCATACTTCTCAAGTAATTCCTCTTAGTTTTCTTATGCAAAGTTAAACTCAAAATCTCATGTAAAACTCCAACAACGCGCTTCTCCATCAAATCACTTTTAGGATCAATCTTAGATGAATCAGCATAAGGCGAAATATAAGGCAATTTCTGAAACTCCTCCATCCACACCTTAACCTTCTTCTGAGCACCATAACCCCTCGGAAACCTCATCGGAAAAACCAACGCAGTTTTCCCTCTCTTAAACTCTCTATACTGATCACTCTCACATTGATTACTCTTCTGCAAAGCCGAAACCGCGTATTCTTCGCACCAATTCGTAAGGCGAACAGCGGAAACACCATTAGGTGACTTAACAAATTGAAATTGATTAGGATATTTAGGAATTAGGGTTTTCTCAAACGAATCGGGAAAACCTAGGTCAAATTTGAGAGGATAAAGAGACTGAAGAGGAATGGTGCGAGTTTTGGTCATCATTAGTAATTTGGAGAGTGTCTCAACGGTGTCGTTTTCGTGAAGAGTGTAAATCTTTTGTTCTTGTGAATCTAATAACTGTGCGGTTTCGGTTAAACGAAAACACGGAAGAGAGTTCCAACGAGGGTGAGGGAATTCTTGGAAGAGAGTTGGATACCGACGCATGAAACGAAGAACGGGGATGGTTAATCCGAGAAGCTTTTGCCAATCGGAGAATGATTTGGAGGTGAGGAAACCGGTGGAGGAACGTTTGATTGCATCTTTGAGAAGTGAAGCGGCTTTGAGATCGGTTTCTTTGTCGATGATGTGATCGATG
The DNA here is from genome assembly GCF_000331145.2 of Cicer arietinum. Classification (NCBI taxonomy): domain Eukaryota; kingdom Viridiplantae; phylum Streptophyta; class Magnoliopsida; order Fabales; family Fabaceae; genus Cicer; species Cicer arietinum. Next base: position 64,747,747 of record NC_021164.2, read on the forward strand.
CTTTTATTTTTTACCCATTTCAGACGCACTTTAGCTATTCCACGCCATTGATAATGGAGCTTCGTCAATGGAAGCACGCCATTTTTTATTATGTTCATCATCTTTTTTTTTATTTCAATGGAATTGACCAAAGTCAAAACTAAAACCCTTCACCATCTTTTCTGTCTTCACATAAAACCCTTTTGTATTTGTTTTTTATCTTTCAATATCGCATAGTATCAAACCCTTCGATATCTCTTTTTTTTTTTAATTCATTTTTTCCTCATTTTAGATTGTTTTAAGAGGGAGAACAAAATAGGTAAATAACTCTCCGATTCTTCTCTTTCAAACTAAAATAGGACTAAAATATGACAAGTTCTACCTTAATATCAAAAGAAATAGTATATGCGGGTATTATGACTATATTTCACCGATAATTTTTTTTTAATTTTATTATGTAAAAATCACTATAATATCTATTTTAAATAATTTGTATCTCATTGTGATTTTTTAATTAAAAAAATTGTAATATAATATATATAAGGATTAACACACTTATAAAATCATAATAAATCTTTATAAAAATTTAATTGTTAACTTTAAAATTGTCATTTTTTGTAATTTAAATAATTACATATGAATATTTAATGTATCTCGAAGGTTCTATCTTAATGATTTTTTGTAATTAAAATATGTCAAATTATTTTTTTTTTTTAATTAAAAAATACGAAAGAGACGAAAATTATCGACTTTTAAATTACTAAATAGATAAAAATAGAAGAAATAAAACTACAATTAAACTCGTAATAAATGATGACTATAAATCTCAATAAAATGATAGCTATGTGGAGCTGTACTGCACAAAAACCATCAAGTACTGCTTGCACGTAACAAAGTTTGAGAGTTTTCCTCGGCACAGTATTGATTTTCAAAGAGAATTACAACAAAGAACAACGATAATTAATGTTTTTAAATTCAACTCAATTGAAATGCTCAGCAGTTACACAGCTATCATATTTATGAAAAAGTGGCTCCATTTTCTGTAAAGATGCATAAGGTACTTGTTAAAAAGAGCATAGTGCACATAAGCCTGAATATAAAGAACTGTAATGATTAATTACATGGATGCTGCAATTAGGAATGTGTATTGTTGCTCAGTATATATCATATACATATACATGATAGTTTTGGACACTTAGTTGGGAAATAAGAGATATTTTCTTTATACAGTGTTTGTGGATGATCAGTAGCCAAAGAATGTCAATCAATACAAGTTACATTGGAAAGGCAGATTCAAACTTCTATGTTCTAAGCATTATCATGACTTCTAATTGCTTTGTGATTCAACCTGTTCATGATTCTGGAAGCATCGTTAAATCTATCTGCTCTTTCATAAATGTTGGCAACAACAAAATACAACTCTTTCTTGTTGATATTGGGATGGGAATCTATCTTCTCAAACAACGATTCCACCCTCGTGAAATCCATTCTTGCGCCGTATAGACTGAGCATCTGAAAATGAACTTCGTCCGGGAAAACACACCCTTTTTCATACATCTGTTTATATAAAGCATCTGCTTTCTCAAACTTGCGCAGCTTTCCGAAAGCATTCAGCACAAGAGCAATAACATTAGAATCAGGAAAATGTCCAAACTCTCTCATCTTCTCAAACACTTCAACCACATGTGCATACTTTCTGTTCCTTGAGAAAACATCAATCATGCACCCAAATACAGATATATCTTTCACCTCACCAGCATCAAAAGCCTGCCGGAAAACCCACATAGCCTCGTCAACTTTACCTGCTCTGGCAAGTACTGTGATAGCCGTCTCCCTAGAAACGTTATCGGGTTGCTTGAGTTCATGAAGTAGCCTTTTAGCATGAGCAACTAAACCAGCCTTCTGATATGCCACAATCATTGTCTGATACAGAACATCATCAATTTTAACTCCAGAACTCCTTAACTTATGAAACAGCATGGCTGCCCTATCCAATTTCCCTGCTTTTTCCCATATAGATATTATGGTTGAATAAGTGATGGCATTTGGTTGAACACCTCTACTCTGCATTTCTTGAATGAGATTTGTCGCCTTCTCGTGCTCAAGAGATTTTCCATAAATACTAATCATGGTGTTGTAGGTGACAACATTCTGTGGTACACCCTTCCTTTGCATCAAACTAAACAAATGAACAGCTTCCCCATATAACTCAGCCTCTCCATAAACCCTCAAGATAGTGTTGTAACTAACCACATTGGGTTCAATTCCCATTTTCCTCATACCCCAAAAGAAGCAATCAGCTTCCTTGATCATGTGAAGCTGGCCATAAACATCAATCATGATATTACAAGTAGTGAGATCAAGTACACATTCAGTTTCATTCATTTCAGAGAACAAAGAAAGTGCCTCCACAAACTTCTGATTATCAACATAAATCGCAAGAAGCGTCGAGTAACTAACAGTGTTGGGGTTAACACCATTGTCCCTCATTTCTTGAAGAAGAAGGCGAGCTTCACGAAAATGTTTTGCCTTACCAAACACACTAATCATAGTGTTATAAGCAATAAGATCAGGTACAATATTAGCAGAAGCTTTTAACGTATTGAAAATGGAAATAGCTTTGGAATAATCACACAACTTACGCGAAAGCTCAATCAAATTACTATACAAAACAAGGTCACCAGAAACATTGTCACGTTCCATCTGTTGAAGCCAAAAGAAAGAGGAATCAAATAAGCCATGTTTACCGAAATGAGTAATGAGGGTTGAGTAAGTGTACTTATCAGGTGAAATACCCTTTTGACGCATTTCATCAAACAGTCCGTGTGCAAAAAGCCACTGTTTAGCACGTAGGACATTACGGAGAACGACGTTGTAAGCGGAAACGGAAGGTGAATAACGAGCTTTTTCGTTCATCCAATCGAGAAGTGCGAGAGCGCGTTGCCAATCGGGTTCACGGGAGAGAAGGGAAACCATGAAACGAATGGATAGGTTTGTTCCGTTGTAAGGGGACATAACGGCGTGAAGTTGTTGGACGTTTTGGGTTTGTCCGATTGAGGTTAATAGTTCGTTCATGTTGACGGTGCGGTCTAAGTAGGTGGGTTGGTGTTGTTGTTGTTGGGTTCGAGTACGACGTTGTTGTTGTTGTGTGTTGGAAAACGGAGAACGGGGGGTTCGGGTCCACACATCTTTGGCTGATATGGATTTAGTAGAAACAGTGGTTGGGATGGTAATGCTAGTTTTGGAAGAGGAACAAGGGAATGAACAAGAAGGAGCCACCACGGTTGAATAAGTCGCGTAAAATGAGACTGGGCACATTGTATCTTCAATCACTCGTCTCCACTTCCACTTCCTCTTCTTGCCAACTGTTTCTCAAATGGAGAAGACCCTATCACATCAGATTTTGGCTATGGTCATAACTTCAGATTTTATACTTTACTTTCTTTTATTTAAGTTATTCGTTTTTTCACTGTAAAATCATTATCAAATTTTAACAACAAAATAATTTTAATATTTCATTTTCAATTAATTAATTAATTTAATTATTATAATTTTTTAATCTGAAAAATAGAAAAGTTTGTATTAATCAAACCTAGGACCTCCTCAAGTATTTAATTATCGTGATTTATATTAAATGTAAAAGAGTAATATGTTGAAAGGTACAACTCTTTAAATGGATTTTTAGCTACTTTGATAAATTAGTTAGTATGTGAAATTAGTTTATTTTGTTGTCATAAATTCATACTTTGACGTCGTCAAAGTTATTAATCACATTATATTTTTATTATCTTTATTTTATTATATTTGTAGATATTTTACAATTTTATAATATTAACATGTATATTATGAATTTATTCTAAAATTTTACTTTTTCGATTTTGACGAAGTTGAATTTGTGTTTTCATCGATAGGTTTTACCAATATAAATAAATATATATTATTTTAGTACAAAAAACATAAAATAGTAAATAAAATATCTCAACAGTAAAATATAATTAAATATTAATAGATGTTGCTTCAATTTCAACGTGTATTGTGATTTTTTAGGCAATAAATAAATATGAAAATAGTGCATCTATGTGGCCTGAATCATCTTAAATATTCTGAAGATCTTTTTATAATTTTAAAAATTGAGTCATAATAAAAATAACTTTAATAATTAAAAAAATATTTTAAAATATTATATTTTTATTAAACGAGCACAAAAACGCAAACTACTTTATTTAAATCGTAAATAACATCTAAATACAACTTGAATTTAGTATCATATCATAGTGGTCAAAATGCAAAAAATGAAGAATATCAATATAATTTTTAAAAGTTCACGATATATTATAAAAAAAAGTATTTCACCAATTGGGGTCCTATTCTTTCGGACTTGTACACAATCTAATAACTTGATTTTTGTGGTTTTGTATGGCTCACTTTATAGCGATGATTATACGAAACTATTTGAATTAATTAAATTTTGCGAGACATATAATTTAACATATTAAATAGATGATTTAATTAAAATAAATAAATCTATATATGTGTTTAATCAATCTATATGCACATTGTGTAATATTATTATGTGAATGCTTTCTAGACAATAATATAAAAATGACATCATTTGAAAATTGATTGTTTAAATAAATAACGTGAGATGACTATTAACCAAAGATAAAGATTTATATGAGATTATAAAATAAGTATTTTAATATTATTTTTGTAAACTATGGATCTTATACAACAAATATATGAATAAGTCAAATCAGTTGTGTACTTTGAATGCTGTAAAGTCGTCTGGATAAATATCTTCTTATAGTTCAAGAAAATGATGATTACTACAAAGCAATGTATATTAGTGCAATAAAATAATAATGTCTTCTTAATTATTTGTTGTTGATCTATTTCTTGCACGATAGTACAATAATTTTCATGAAGACGCGCGAAACAAACCTACATCAACGTTATTATCAAATGGTGAGTAAATTTTAGATCATGTGATTCAATAAATAAAAGTGACCTGTGTTTTTTCTTTTAAAAAAGTTATTGGAACGTTATCGTAACGGAGATAGAAAATAAGATTTCTACCGATTACTCAAAAGTGAAACAAGCGACAAATATATTCAATCTCAAAGATAATTGTTTGCTAGAGAGAAAAAATAAATGTGCTATATATTATTTTTTTCCTTAGATGGAGTGCTACGAATAGATTTTTAACGAGATATTTTATAGCACAAAATTCACTTAGTTACTTGTGTAATATAAACATGACTCACAGAAAATACAAACAAGAATAATACTTTATTATCACTCTTAATACTAAACACGACTCAAATGATAAAGAAATTCGTTTTATAGTTATGATGTTGGATTTGAATCTGAAAAATAGTATTATTAAATAAAATTGATATTTTGTGAAGTTGAGCTTCACGTTGCATATTTATTCTTTTTTATCTTCCTTTGGTGTTAATCAGTTTTATAAAATTAGAAAAAAAAAATGATTTGAAAAGCTGTAATTTAGCGAGTAAGATCGTTTGGTAAAAAGATCCGGGTTTATTCGAGAGCACGTTGGATCTGAAAGTAAAGAATAGCTAAAAGAGATTTACGGCAGCCGCAAATGTTTTTAGTCTTAATTTGGTTTGAAAGGGGAGAATTGGAGAGTTATTTACGTTACGTTTTATATTTTGTTCTCCTAAAAAAATCTAAAAAGAAAAATAGGAAAAAAATGAATAAAATAATAATAATAATAATAAATAAAAAAATAGAGAAAGAGAAGGCGTAGGGTGAGGCAAAGTAGATATTTTTGTATCCATTAATCCCAAATTTGAAGGCGTTTCTTTCTCTCGCGTGTGGCGTTTAGGGTTTCTCGATCTTCGTCAACAATCCTATTTTCCTTCTCTCATTCTCAGGGTTTTACTCTTCTCAACACAGGTTCTATTCTCTTCTCTTCTCTTCATTCTCCATTCCACACCTTTTCCTTTTTTTTTTTCAACTTTTTTTTTGTTGCTTCCCCCAACGCATTGCTTATGCTTAGATAGGTTTCCGTTTGATATATATCAAATTTTTATTCGATCCTGTTTATTGCTTATGAAATTTTCGACATAGATCCGAATGTTTTATTTCAAATTTTGGAATTTCAGGGTTTGATACTATGCGATCTTCATGGGCTGATTTGGCTGCAAATTCCGCGGCCGAAAATGCACCTACTGCTAACAATGCAAACAACACTCAAGCTCCTTCTCGACCTGTTTATGTTCCTCCTCATCTGAGGAACCGTGGACCTACACAATCTGCACCTGCACCTGCTTCAGCATCATCATCAGACAAATTTTCTGCTCCTCCTCTTTCTGACAACGTTGGATCGCGTTGGGCACCGCCGCCTAGAAACGACTACCGTGGTCGTGCTGCTGGTTTTGGTAACAGAACTGGTGGTGGCGGTGGTGGTTGGGATCGTCGTGAAGCCAATCCCTTTGCAGATCAGGATGATTCTGAAGAGCCTCTTACTCAACAGGAGCAGGAGAATACGGGGATAAACTTCGATGCTTATGAAGATATTCCAGTGGAGACTAGTGGTGGTAATGTTCCTCCTCCGGTGAATACTTTTGCAGAGATTGACTTGGGTGAAGCACTTAATCAGAATATAAGGCGCTGCAAATATGTTAGGCCGACGCCTGTTCAGCGGCATGCGATACCAATATCTCTTGCAGGAAGGGATTTGATGGCTTGTGCGCAGACTGGTTCGGGGAAAACCGCAGCTTTCTGTTTTCCAATTATCAGTGGAATTATGACGGGTCAACCTGCGCAGAGGCCGCCTCGTGGGGTGCGAACCGTGTGCCCACTTGCTCTTGTTCTCTCACCAACTAGAGAGCTATCAATGCAGGTGAGTTTGTTGTGTAATTAAAAACTTCGTATTGTGACATTTGTTTTTATTGGGTGTAGCTTTGCAGTGAAAAATGATTTATTGGAATTGTTGTCATTTGGTTTCAGATACATGAAGAAGCTAAGAAGTTTGCATACCAGACAGGGGTTAGGGTGGTTGTTGCTTATGGCGGAGCTCCAATTAACCAGCAGGTTTATGCCCTATCTTTTATTTTTGTGTATTCTTGAAATATGGTGATTCAGTAGTTGTCTTTTTTGTTAATGATTGATCCACATAGCTAACCCACCAAGTCGTATAAAGTTCAGTCAGTTGTTATTGTCACGGGAGGTTCTGTTGATTCTTAAACTTCTGTTGTAAAGCTTTTAGATTATGCTGTCCACTAGTCACATTCAAGGTTTTTTGTCTTGTATATCAGAGGTTCTGATATGTGCTTTCAATCACTACACCCTTTCAAATTTTTTGAAGACAAACAGCTTATAATTTTCTGAATAAAGCTTGAGATTTTTTATCCGTGTAAAGTTAATATGTCTCTCTAGCTGGTATGCTCCTATTGATTTTGCTTTTCTTCCTTTTTGTGCCAAATGATCCAGTTCAGACTAGACTCTAGAGTATAGTTCTGGAATCGTCAATTATATTATATTTTTTAATGCCAGAAGAAAACATTTATATTTTGGTATAGATTCTAACAAAATATAATTTTCCAGCTACGAGAGCTTGAGA
>NC_021164.2:64756412-64788929 GCF_000331145.2 Cicer arietinum
GTCAATTATATTATATTTTTTAATGCCAGAAGAAAACATTTATATTTTGGTATAGATTCTAACAAAATATAATTTTCCAGCTACGAGAGCTTGAGAGAGGGGTGGACATTCTTGTTGCAACTCCAGGAAGACTAGTAGATTTGCTGGAGAGAGCTAGAGTTTCACTGCAGATGATTAGGTATCTGGCCTTAGATGAGGCAGATAGGATGCTGGACATGGGTTTTGAACCCCAGATTAGGAAGATTGTAGAACAAATGGACATGCCCCCAGCAGGTGCCAGACAAACTATGCTGTTCAGTGCCACTTTTCCTAAAGAGATACAGGTTTGATTTGATTCATTACGCAAAAAGGAAATCAGCGGAACATCCTTTCATATGCATGTGTGTAGTTTGTTTTAGGTTTTACTTTTCCCTGTTGGTTGAAATTTCATGAAGATACATTCATCTATGTTAGAGAAACGTACCCTTACTATTGAAGGGTGTTTGAGATCATTTTTCTTGTGTCTGTACATCATATATTTGCATCTGGTGTTCTTTTGGCCTTCAGTTGCTCCTTCCATCTTAATTCTTAGTAAGCTTAAGTGCTATTAGAGTTTAATAATGGAAATGTTTATGAGTTGAGGCAATAAGTTACTTGCAGGTATAATTAACACATTTATATTATTTGCCAAACATATATCTTCCTCATTACATCTTTGACTTTTGTTGCGATTTACTGGTGATGTGCAGAGACTAGCTTCTGATTTCCTTTCAAATTACATTTTTCTGGCTGTTGGAAGAGTTGGATCAAGTACTGATTTAATTGACCAAAGAGTTGAGTACGTTCAAGAGTCTGACAAGAGAAGCCATCTCATGGACCTTCTTCATGCACAGAGAGCAAATGGTGTACAAGGAAAGGTATTCTCACAGTTTGCAGAAAGGGCATTTCACTTCTATAAAACTTAGTGTTTTTGGAAATTAGAACTTAAAAGTAAAAAAACACATTCTCTCAAAACCGTCTAGTCTCGCTCTAGATGGGCTGTTCTGGTTGCGATGCATAACGACCTTTTTTTAAGCACGCGATGCATATCAACCTTTTTTTTAAGCACATGATGCATATCAACCTAATACAATTGTTTTGTCTGGTCATATTTGTATTGGCATTTTAGTCCAATGAATAGCCTGTTGTCTTATTTTTCATGATATTCTACTTCTTGTCCGTCCTTCTTAGCTCTGCCAGGTGATGTTGACATCTGGCAGTTGCACATATATTTCTGCTAGTGTGGTAGAATAATAGCTCTGATGTTTTCTTATTGTGTGGTAGAATAATAGCTCTGATGTTTTGTTTTCTTATTGTGTGTGTATATGTCCTTCCTCTCGGAGAGTAGTATTTTTCTAAATATCTAAGACTATTTTGCATGCATCATTTTGGAACTTGCAGCAAGCTTTAACTTTAGTTTTTGTGGAGACAAAGAAGGGAGCTGATGCTCTGGAACACTGGTTGTGTCTTAATAATTTTCCAGCAACTACTATTCACGGTGACAGGACACAACAGGTTAGTCTGTTCTACTTTTATTATATTTGCCTTTGTATCAATGGGTAAACTATGAACTCTAGATTTTTTTGGAATGGAAGTGCTTAGATTTTTTATGAAAAAGGTTTGATCTACATTTTTAACTTTCAATTTATTCTCAATTTTCTTCTATAAAAGTGTGCTGTGCTCTATGAAATCAGTGGAGAATGCATGGGTATGAGGTAACCTTGTCTGGTTTGGAGTTAGTGAAGTGTGAAGTACTAAAATAGGGATGCCATTAACTGACTCTTCTATATTTATTTTTTATGTTTTTGTCATCCCACCGTATTAGGAAAGTCAATTTATTATGTAAGGATTAACCAATCAAGCTGTCAAGCATAACGTTCATAGTGAAAACTAAATAAAAAACAACGAAGATGTTCAATTTACAAAATCCTAAAGCATAAGTTGACGTTAGATGGGTCATCGTGACAATATTCTAGCAGCTGGCATGGAAGAAAATTCCACTTGCATACCATTAAGTAAATTCTAAGGAACCTAATTCCTTCAAATATTCTTTTCCTAGGAATTTAATTAAAATATTGTTTGGTTCACACAAGGCATACCAAGGAATTGGTATAAACATGTTATTCTTTGAATTTCTTTTTAAAAAATTGTTATGTTTGCTTTCAGCATCCAGAATTTGGAAAAAAAATATTATTTCTTGCTGAAGTGGAAATTATTTTAAAACATTGTTTGGTTTGTTTGTAGAATCCTAAAAGTCATTGATGATGATGTGATTTCTGACTACTACTGCAGATTTGTTATTCCTAGGAATATTTTCTCAACTGTAATATGAAAACATAGGTACTTTAGTTATTAGGTTCAAATTAGCATTTCCACACATCACCTTTCTCTAAGTTATTAGCTGTTTTTCATTATTTTTTAAGGCACTACATCTTTTATAGCTAGTATCTGAGTCTGATTGTTATTAGTTTTTGGAGCTGAAGCTTGCAATTGCAATGCTGTCTCCACTTTCAAGGTCAATGTGGTTAGGATTATTTTTTAAAACCAATTTTTTTGCTCTAAGTAATAATTATTTTTTTGGAACAGCCAATATCAGTAATTAATCCTGTTAATATTGTTAGTATTTGACTGAGGGTGGAGAACGAACTATCGACCTCTTTATCACTCCACTCCCTAAGTCCACCACCCCAGTCACCAAGCTAATCTTATTGAGAGTTTTTTACATTATATGATTTGCTAGTTTTTATTTACTGCTTGTCTGTGTGTGTATATGCTTCTCATCTTTTACAATGCATGCAGGAAAGAGAATCGGCATTAAGGTCATTTAAAAGTGGCAACACTCCTATATTGGTTGCCACTGATGTGGCTGCACGTGGTCTTGATATTCCTCATGTTGCCCATGTAGTTAACTTTGACCTTCCCAATGATATTGATGATTATGTACACCGAATTGGAAGAACGGGGAGAGCAGGAAAGAAAGGCCTTGCAACTGCATTCTTTAATGAAAATAATTCATCCCTAGCTAGGTCTCTACAAGATTTGATGCAAGAGGCAAATCAAGAGGTACCTGCTTGGCTCTCGCGGTTTGCTGCACGATCTTCCTTTGGTGGAGGGAAGAACCGTCGATCTGGAGGAGGACGATTTGGTGGCCGAGACTTTCGAAGAGAAGGTTCTTTTAGTAGGGGTGGTTCTGATTACCATGGTGCGGGGAATAGCAGTGGCGGATATGGGGCTTCTGGTGGATACGGCGGAGGATATGGGGGTGGATATGGTGGAAATACCGCTGGTCCTGGGGTGACCAGTGCATGGGACTGATTTTTGAACTTTTGATAGCATTATATACTGTCTTAGGTATTAGGTGGGAACATACACCTATAGAATATTTTTTCTCTCCCTTTCTCTCTTTATTTTAAGTTTATTTTAATTTACTTTTTCCCTCCTAGTGTTTTCAAGCCAACTATGGTTTACAACGCAAATCGCCAAGGGAGATGTTGGTGTGTATGTGGGTATTAATACCACTCTGATAGAGGTTGTGTAGTTTTAGCAGGTGTTGGCAATGGCGATTACTAACATATTAGGAGTTTCTTTTTTGACAACTTTGTGTAACCAACATTTTGGGTGGTTATTTCGGGGAGAAGATGTAGAATATGTGTTGGGAGAGGTGGAGGCTTTTCTTTGCAGTCGTATCTATTTATCTCTTGATCATGTTTCTACCTAAATATATGTTGTCGTTTTAACATTCCCTACTTGGATGGGTAAGGTTTTGTAATAGTTTAGTGGTGACAAATGAATGAAAAGTTCTATTGCTGGATGTTTGTATTTAAGTTATGCCTGGTTGAGGGGAAAAGATACAGGTAAGCGTTAATCTGCTCTAACCAGTAATTGTATCTGCTAAAACTCATGAATTTAACAAGGCATCATTTGTTTAAGAAAAAGAATAAAACAATACTGTTTGATTACTTAAAAACAAAACAATTTGTAGTTTCTTCTATTTTAGTTTCTTTATCTTATTCTGTATTTTATTTTAATTTCGTCCTGTAACTTGTAAAACTTTCATTTACAAATATTCACTTTAGGTTTTAATGTAGTCCTTTCTGTTTGAATTGTGCTAAAAAAATAACCATATTTGTATAATTATAAAAACCCAAAGGAATCACAATAATAGTTTAATTTTTGTAGAATTAATAACCACTTTGGAACACAATAGTAGATGAAAGATTTAATTAAAACTTTTAAATGTTGGGACTAAAATTAAATGAAAAACAAAATTGAAGATTTAATTACAACGTTTTAAAATTAAGGGAATAACTCAATAACTCAAAATAAACGTGAAATAAAATAAAATAATACACTGAAAATGTATATGGGAGGGAGTTATAATATATTCTGTCTAAATAATGCCCTCCACAAGTGTTGTATTATGCAACTACTGTAGCAGATTTATATATATGTGTTTAACATACACCAGCTTTTAAAAGGTAGACGCTACACCACATGAAAGAAAGATAATTACAAATTATTTCATTCAACGTAAACTATATACAAAAATAAACGATATAGAATTATCTGTGATCTCATTTACATACGTCTGTTTGTTTATTTATTAAGTATTAACGATAAAATATTATAATAAATCATGTGTATGTGTAAGACCCACTTAAGTACTTCAACAAAAAAGAGAAATTAAATGCACTTAGTTAAAATCATCTTAGTTTCTTTCATTATCATAATTTTGAAAATATAAATATATCAATGTGATATTTGTTAGTCACATTTGTTGAATCTAAATATTTTTAAAACACTAAAAAAACTATTCTTTCGGCTTGCTTTTTTTTAATCCATTTTCTGACTTGATTTCTCCTTTTCAGTTACATAACATATTGCACACTAAACTCTCTGCTCAATAATACTAATAGAATCTTTCAAGGTCCTAAATTTTATCAAAATGATTCAAGCACTTGGGTGTGTCGTTTCCTGAAAACGCCGGAGTGATTCTTGTCTCTCAATCTTTTACCACAGCAGTAGTTTAATTTTATCAAAATGATTCAAGCACTTGGTCGTGTCGATTCCTGAAAACGCTGGAGTGATTCTTGTCTCTCAATCTTTAGCTGTTTCTTGAAGTTACTAATAAACGTGTCAGCTTTCATGTTAATGTCTTCTTCAATTTTACAATTTTACCCCTCTCTGTAAACCACCTCTACTTTGACGATGCAGAGCACCAAGAACAACCTTAACGGCCAGGTGGAGACTCACTGGCGAGGGAGATTAACAGATAATTCGTCGTCTTTTTACGGTGCGGCGCAACCAAAAACCATGCAGGATCTTGTACCGGAGAGGAAGCATGCGGCAATGACGACAGTGTCGGAGGTTTTGCCGAGACAGCCGCCGAAGTTGTTGCTTAAGGTTATGATCATGGAGAGCCTTGGCGCCGTGCAAGTGTTGATGACGCCGGAAAAGACTGTCAGAGATTTGATAGCGGCGGCGATGCGCCAATATGTGAAGGAAGGTCGCTGTCCAATCTTGTCGTCGAGTGATCCCTTCCGGTTCGTTCTTCATTACTCTCAGTTCAGCCTAGAAAGTAAGTCACAACATCGTTTTTTATAATATTAATGTTTTGATATCTTGATAGACAGCAATTTATATAAGCTGAAAAGCTATATGATATCTTGATACGATGTTATTGCTTGATAGCGGCTACTGGGGTAGCGGCTAAGCGGCTATCAGGCGATAGTCGGTAGAGGCTATCAGGCGATCGCCTGTAGCGGCTATCGTTTCATAGCCGGTAGTGGTTATCGACTGATAGCTGGTAGTGGCTATCGCCTAATAGCAACTATCAGCTATCATTTGATAGTCATTATCAGCTATCAGGCAATAGCTGGTAGCGGTTATTGCCTGATAGTTGGTAATGGCTATTGCCTGATAGCCGGTAGCGGCTATCGCCTGATAGCCGGTAGGGACTATCGCCTGATAGCTGGAAGCGGCTATCGCTTAATAGCAACTATCGGCTATCAGGTGATAGCCACTATTAGCTATCATTTGATAGCTACTATCAGCTATCATTTGATAGTCATTATCAGCTATCAGGCGATAGCTGGTAGCGATTATCGCCTAATAGTCGATAGCGGCTATCGACTGATAGCCGGTAGCGGCTATCGCCTGATAGCTGGAAGCGGCTATCGCCTGATAGCCGATAGCGGCTATCGTCTGATAGTCGATAGCGACTATCGCTTAATAGCAACTATCAGCTATCAGGTGATAGCCACTATCAACTATCATTTGATAGCTACTATCAGCTATCATTTGATAGTCACTATCAGCTATTATCTGGTAGCGGCTATCATCTGATAGCTGGTAGCAGCTGTCGCCTGATAGCCGTTACTAGCTATCAGCTATTCTTTATCAGAGTTTGAATTTATGCATGTGGAGTTTAAAGGTCAAGCATCTCGCCGCAGAGCATCTCGTGCAAAAACAAGTTGAAGGTAAATCGAGACAAATTCAAATTTCAAAACTAATAAAAAGAAAAGAGTAAAGCAATTGAAGATTTTGAATCGATAGATTCAATCGTGGAATAAGTAAAGACTGAACTGCAACACGAAAGACATTGATTTTGGACGAGCAATGGGGCTTTCACCTCATACATTATTCAGAGAAGCCTGGGGTTGCATCGTGCGTATAATTCGAAAAGAATTGAAGGAAAATGGAAAATCTTACAATGATTTTGGAGGAATTAGGGGATAATTTTTATCAGTGCCGCAAAACCTTAATTGTTGATATATGTTGAAAAGAGATAAAAGTCAGAGGGTTATATAAGCGCGGAAAAGAAAAACTATTAGGCTCTACCCCACTTCTAATGCATTTCTGAAAAATTATCCAACAAATAATTAGGCTCTACTTACACAAAATGTTTTTAATCAGGCTCTACTTACACGAAATGTTTTTAATCGTACTTCGATTGTTAAATTTTAAATTATTTTTTAAAATATTTTTAAATATTATAAAATTTCATGTACCAAAATTTATAATTTTTTAATATAGAAATTCAACAAGAAAAATTGAATTTTGAATTTATTTTTTATAAAAACTTTATTATATTGTAGAAAATATACCAATAAAAATTCATCTAAAGTATATCGACAACTCAACAACAATAACTAAAATTATATGCATAAAAGTTTTATAGAAATTAAAACATGTATTTCTATTGTAGAGAGATTAAAATTTTATAAGAAGGAAAACATATTTAAGTTTTTTAAATAACTCCCTTATGATTAAAATTTGGGTTAATTCTAGGGTGGCATTTGATCTATCAGTCATCCAATTCATCTCATCCATCTACTACCTAATATAAACTTTAATAGATTAGATTTAGTTCATCCATTTAAAAATATGGATGGATCCAATTCATCCAACAATTTTTATAATAGATTACATTTAAAAAAAATATATTATATATATTTTAAAAAACTCTTTTTTATTATACAACTATATTAAAAATAGTTTTTTTAATTATTTCAAAACTAATTAATTCTAAAAATAGTTTTATTTATTATTATTTTTAAATAATTTAATATTTATTATTCTAAAAACTATTTTTAGAAAACTCTAAATTTTTAAATATTGTTTTTATTACTAATATCGTTATTATATTTAAAAACATAATTTAAGTAATAATTTGTTTTTATTATATATCAAAACTTTATTAAAAAACATTTTTTTTTTGCTTAAATAAATACAACAATTTCATATTTTTGTATTATTAATTAAATTAAATAGGGCGGTGGTTGATTGTCGAACAACTTGCGGCGGATGTGGGGGGTGCCGGAACACCCTTTAAGCAACCACCTCTATTATTTAATTATTAATTAATAAATTAATCACCTATTTAATAATAATGATAATAATAACTATTATAATAAACTGATTTTTAAAAATATTATAAAAAACTGATTTTTAAATAACTTTTTAAAAATATTTAAAAACTGTAATTTTCAGTATTTTTTTTTAATATTTTTGAAACATTTTTATATTTAAAAATAATATAAAAATTCTATTAAATTTTTTAAAAACATGTTATGTTTATGATAATAAAAACCATTATTTTGTTTTTTGCAACAATAAATAAAAACCATTATAATAATAACTATTATTATTACCATTATTATTATTTTTAATATTATTATTATTATTATTATTATTATTATTATTATTATTATTATTATTATAAGTATATAATTTATTATCATATGGATGGGTATCAATCCATTAAAATGTCACAATGGATGGACTGAATGGTTTTAGTTTTTAATAAATGGATTAGATTAAATTTGTTTTAAGAATTTTCGGTGGATTGTAATTGGAATAATGGATTATTTTGATCTATCTATTACAATCCAAATCCATATCCATCAAATTCATTCATTTTGTCTCCTCTAATTAATCCTTATTTGAGTTCATTTAATATATGTGAATTATGGTTTTAGTTCGTGTAACAAAAGATTTAATCTCATCTTTGTAATATTAGATTCTCCAATTGTCCCTTATTTAATTTTTTTTTTCCTATGAATTTGGCAACATGGCATGTGGAGGTGAATTACATATGATAAATTTAATATTTAACTTTATCCTTATCATAAAAAATTAGTGTTGTAGGAGAAAAATTAGAAAATTTAAATATTTAATTTATCAACTTAGGGTGGGGGATTTTTAAACTAAAAAAAAAGGTTGTGAAAATGATAATTGGTGGCCGAGGATAGATGTATCTTTTAGTGGTTACAAAGGTTGGAAAAGTATAAATGATGAAAAAAAAGTCGAAAATAACGCATGAGAAAAACTCCAAAAAATGAGAAGACGAAAACCTCAAGAAGGAAGAAGACATAACAAGATGACACCACTAAGAAAAAACCATATTAAAAAGTATGGCAAACACAAAGAGAAGGACGAGTTTCTCTTTCAGAACTCATTCTCGCTCATTCCATAATATATAACGATAAAGTCTAATATTTTTACGTCTTTACAAAAAATACAACAACCAAATTCGTGTTGTACCAATGATCAATAAGGAAATACTTCAACTTTAATTTTTTTTTTACTT
Organism: Cicer arietinum; assembly: GCF_000331145.2. Lineage (NCBI taxonomy): Eukaryota > Viridiplantae > Streptophyta > Magnoliopsida > Fabales > Fabaceae > Cicer > Cicer arietinum. The sequence continues at coordinate 64,765,522 of NC_021164.2, forward strand.
TTCTTGTTTTGCAAATAGTGTCACTTATTCTTATTTCACATATTTAAGAAATTAAAAGGTGACTATCGTAGTATTTCAATTTTGTCCGACCAGTTAAAAGTAATTCCAAAAGGTAAGTAAAACGTGTTTAATAAATTTTTTGCTATTATTATTATTAAATCTAAAAAGTCATCATTTTATAAATTTGATTCAATTTTGAATACATATTTTTCGAGAGTATATCCTCAGGTTATGTTAAGTGCGATAATGAAAGTTCTTATCTCCCATTAAAGAGTATATGATTGATGTGATGTCACTTATATGTTTACTTTTTGTAAACTTTGAATAACGTGAACAAGTTATCAACTTTTATTTTGATGTACTTTTATGGCAATTATTTTTCAATAGTTGTGAGATGAAAACTTTGATAGATATTCATCCTCAAATCTATCCTCGAATTTGGATACTTCATCCTCTAATTTTCATATAGACACATCTTGACTCATAATTCTTCTGGACTTCTTCCAAGAGATTTTATGTGTGATTGAGATGCAACATATTGCGATGATCATCATCGACTTAAGGGCAATCATATTTATATTTATGAATTAGGCTTTTCAAATCTTTATTATTGTTAAGTACATTATTTGAAATGGCGTGGTAACAAAGTACATCATTTGTTGTACAATTAACATATGTTTAATTCTACAAGTGCAACTATACTCTTTATCTTGTTGATGACCCATCAATGTGACATTATTTTAAAAGTTGTGTTGACTTTCTCATCCTCTCAATTTAAGCTTTTATGATTCAAATGATAGTCAAATTCTAATATCTTCACGAAGCTTATGATGCTACTAGTGTAATCTTTTGATGTTACTCTATTTCTTTAATTATTGAGTTGATACAATACACTTGTTTATGTTAGTGACTTCAAGCATGACCATTTATGTTCTTTCAAAAAAAAAAAAACTCAAGTACAAATATCAGTAGATCACCATTTAGAAAACTTAACATTTATTCATAAGGTTTTTACTTCAACATAACTCTCAACGGAACCAAAGGATGCATTAATTACAATTCGACTGTAGATCTGAGGCAACTTGGCTACCCTATGTTAGAGAAACCAGATAATGACTCACTGAAATCTTTTGTTTTTCTCAATACTTGTATAGTATACCCATCAATGTTGTGAAGAATAAGTCGAGATTGAGAAATGATAATTAGAAAAGAGAAAAAACTCGGATGTAGAAGTTGTAGCACAAAAGAACCCTATAAACAATGGGTAAACAAAAGAGTCCAATAAATTAGGTTGTCATTCCATATTACACCCTCAAGTGATTAAGAAATACCTAAAGCTACTCCTTTTACAAATGAGGATATATAATAACTTAAAGCATCATGGTTGAAATCTGAAGCGGAGAAAAAAGAAGTACAAGCAAAATTAGAGAAAAAAAAATATCCCATGAGAACAAAAACTTATTGTTAGAAAACATCTGTAAGGCTAAGTTTATTGAGATAAGTAACAACGGGTTGAAAATTGAAGAGGAGAAAAAACCTAACATACAAGATTGTTTGAAAGGTGCAAATGAGGAATTAGATGTGCGAAAGGAAGAAAAATAATGAAGTTATTGAAGAGGCCTATATGTGGAAACAATTGTGGACAAGATTAACAAGCTTTGAGAGGAATGTGAAAAAGGAGTTTGAACATTTAAAGAAACAACTTAATAAGATGTTAGCTAAGTACGAAAATGAAGTAAAAAATGAGATAAAACACAAGAAAAAAATTGAAGAACTACTCTACAAACATCAAGATGCACTAAGAACAGAGATGGAGACTTCAAGTTAGTTGAAGAATTATATTGAATATCAAGAAAATATTTATAATGACTTAAAGGATGAAACCATATATTGGGGCGATCTTTTTAAGATGTTGTTTAGTCAGTTGAAGAATCAAGAGATCTATAAAGAGCTAGAAGATGAAGGCAAGCATTGAAAAACCTACTTTTCAAAGTTAGCAATGCTAGTTAATCAAGCAATCATAAGAGAGATTGTTGTAGTAATGCATTTGCTCAACACTTCGGTCAAAGTCTACGAGTTCGTTAAATGTTGCAAAATTTGGTAGAAAAATTGGAGGAAAAGATTAGTTGTCCCATTAGAAGAGAAATATAGTTTTTAATTTAAATGTGGTGTACTCTTTTTTCCAATCAATGAAGGATTTGTTGTTTTATTTATCGATCCCTATTTTTCTTCACTAGTAATTCATTTGTGTTAAGAATATTCACATAAGGATTATGATTCCCCAAAATCCAATTATCATGTACAAAAATGATAATTAATTAAATGATTTCAACTTCATTTCATTCATGTTCAGTACATACTATAGAAACTTTTTTTTATAAAGAATAGAAAAATAATTGAACAAGGTGATTCCCCAACTTCGTTCTTGAACATGCTTCCAAGCAAGAATCATGGAGGAATACATAGATAACGAACAAATGAGAAATGACGTCAACCAATTGAAGGATCAAATGATTGAGATTATGAAGTCGATACAAACTTTGAGGAAAAATAACACAAAAGAGGGGTTGTCAGTTGTGAACTCGTATTGAAGCATTGTAGGTCAATAACTCGACTCTTACTTTTAGACCATACAAATTTCCCCTTAGTTATGCCTATGGTATCAACATGCCACCAACCGCACCAACAATGAACACTCAATCACAAGTTCACTTGCACTTTGGCTATTGGAACTCCTCGAATCCCCATACCACCTACATTTCCATGTTTCCAATGGTTGGAAAGTCTGGAATGAACATTCCAATTGAAAGTCAACCACCTGATGCTAAGATACAAATTATTGAAGATAGATTGAGAGCTGTAGAACAAAGGAGTTATCTAGGTTCAAGTAATGCCTTTGAACTTTGCCTCGTTCCCGACGTAGTTGTACCGCCAAAATTCAAATTGTCAAATTTCGAGAAATATAAAAGTACGACTTGCACGAGAAATCATTTAACCATGTACTTTGGGAAAATGACCTCTCATGCATATGACAATAAGGTCATGATTCACTTTTTCCAAGGTTGTTTAACTGGGGCAGCCTCAAGTTGTTATACATTTCTAGAAAGGTATCACATTCACTATTGGAAGGATTTGGTGAATTCTTTCATGAAACAACATAAGTATAACATTTATATGGCTCTTGACATAATACAATTATAGAACACGGTGAAGAGAGACAATGAAACATTTAAAGAATATGTCAAATGATGGAAGGGATTGGTTGCTCAAGTATAATCGCCTCTATTAGGAAAAGAAATTGTAGTTATCTTCATGGATACTCTTAAGTCACCTTTTTACGATAAAATGATTAGAAATGCATTATCAAATTTTTCTGACATGGTCATTGTAGGTGAAAGAGCAGAAAGTGGGATGAGGAATGGAAAAATTGTTTATTTAATGAATAACACTATGATCCAACGAAATTCGCAAAAAGAAGGAAGGGGATGCTAATGTTGTTATGATAAATCTAGTGGCTTTCTATCATCCACACATAAAATTCTATTCGACCTACAAATTTTGAACCTATGTTACCCCAAATGCCCTATATGTCCTACACATATATTGTTGCAGCCTCACAAGTTCCATACCTTTAATCCAACCCTTTAAGGCCACCTTATTATCAACCACCTTTTATCCAAACACCACTTGTCATGTTTCCCCAACTAAGCCATTGGAATCAAAATCTAAACAAACCACCAACTAATCGAGAACAAAACAACCCTTTTTGACCCAATTCCTATAACCTGTAGTCAATTGTTGCCCCACCTACTCCAAAATTCAATAGTGTTCTTAAGATCAATGAAACCCTTAAAGCTATCATTCCCAAACTGGTACAACTCAAATGTGAGTACCATGCATGAGCTATAAGGCATTTAATTGAGGATTATCAAACCTTAAAAGCAAAAGTGCAAGGACGATTCAATGCAAAATGGTTGACATTCAAAGAAGACAAGTCCAACGTGACAAATAACCCTCTACCATGCCATGCAAATTCGTTTGTAATGTTGTTGAGGAAAATGGATATCAATATCTTGTTGAAAATATAAGATATGTAAAAATTCCCATGGGAGTAATTTTTTCTGAAATGTGAAAGTTAAACTTGGTTGATGTGGGTTACAATGAGAGTGACATATGTAATTATCGCTCAAATGGAGAGCACCCCAAAAATTGTGAAGAGTTCAAAATTATGGAAGAGTTTGAATTGGTTACCGACGCGTAGATCGACAAAAATGTAAATGATTGTCTCCAGATTGAGTATTGTTGCGTAGATAAACCAAAATGTAAATTATCATCTTCAGATTGGTTACTGATGTGTAGATCCACAATAAGGTAAATGATCATCTTTGGATTGGTTACCAATGCATATATTATTTAAAATATAAATGATCGTCTTTAGATTGGTTACTGATGCGTAGATAGACGAGATGGTAAATGATCGTCTTCAGTTTGGTTATCGATACGTGGATCGACAAAAATGTAAATGATCCTCTCCAGATTGGTTACTTGTATGTACAACGACAAAAATGTAGGTAATCGTCTTCGGATTGGTTATCGATGCGTAGATTAACTAGAAGGTAAATGATCGTGTCCAAATTGGTTATTGGTGTGTAGATCGACAAAAATATAGATAATCTTATTTGGATTGATTATTGATGAATAGATCGATAAACATGTAAATGATCGTCTTCGGATTGGTTACCGATGCATAGATCGACAAAAGTATAAATGATCGTTTTCGGATTGCTTAGATCGATGAGAAGGTAAATGATTGTCTTCGGTTTGGTTACTGAAGCGTAGATTGATAAAAATGTAAATGATCGTCTCTAGATTGGTTACAAATGCATAGATCGAAAAAATATAGATAATCTTCTTCGCATTGGTTACCGATGTGTAGATCGATAAACATGTAAATGATTGTTACCTAGTAGGTAATGAGATTTGGATGCCAATAAATATTAAAAAAAATTGTTGGTGAGTCATGGACTTTTTGTAGTGCAGATGGAAAGTGAAAATTGGGTTGTAGTGCCAATTAAATTTTGGCTTTGGATTGCTAATGGACATTGGGCTTTTCGGATGCCAATGGATATTGACATTATTCGGTGTTTTTTAGATCCTTGGAGTTGGGTGTCCATGGATAATGAAAACTAAGATTTCGATGTTAATAAATATTGGGTTTTTGGTTGCCAATTGATGTTAGGCCTTTGGTTGGGGTGCTAATGATTATTGTACTTTTGGGATGTCAAAGGATGTGGGCTTGTATGTTGCCAATAAAAGAATGGACCTTTACGTTACTAATGGAATGTTGGGGTGCCAATTATGATTCAACTTTTATTTGAAGTGCAAATGAAAGATGGACTTTTTGCTTGCCAATGAAATATTGGGCTTTGGGGTTAGAGATGCCTTGTAGATCTTAGGCATTGGATTGTAAAGGGTACATATTGTGGATGCCAATGGATATTTAGCTTTGGTGTATCAAAGCATTATAAGCTACCAACTATCGATCGTTGTGGAGTTTACTGGATATTAGGCTCAAAGTGCCAATGAAGATTAAGTTTAGGGGGACGTCAAAAATTGGATATTTCTTATGTATTTGCCAACGAAGATTGGACTTTGTGTTTTAGTTGCCGATGAATATTGAACTTTTTATTTGCCGATGTATATTGGACTTTGGAGTGCCAATGGAGATTCGACGTTGAGGTGCATATGTTGAACTTTGGAGTGTCAATGAACATTGGACTTTGAGGTGCCAATGAAGATTGAACTTAGTGTTTTAGTTGCCGATGAAAATTGGACCTTTTCTTTTGTCAATAAGATTGAGCTTTGGAGTGTCAATGGAGATTGGACTTTAAGGTGCCTATGTTGGGCTTTGGAGTGTCAATGAACATTGGACTCTAAGGTGTCAATGAACATTGGACTTAGTGTTTAAGTTGCTAATGAAAATTGGATCTTTTGAGATTTTATAGGATCTTTAAGATGTCATAACTCGTGTCCTGGAAATATAGGACTAGTTTTTGTTGCCACAACTAAATTTATCCATAAAGTTTGCTTGTATATAATGTACATTCACTAAGTTAGCACAAGTCAAACAAAGTATTAGTCATAATCAAGCAAGATGTACATCTTGAAGGTTACTCCAATTCGGTCCAATCTTATTTTTATCACTGAGTAGATTGTTTATTGGTCGATTTGTGCAAATTTTAATGATTGAGTGGTATTTGGGCAATAATTTGCGTGTCTTTGAGCGTTGTGCTTGGTGCGAGCATGTGAGCATGCGACATGCTATATAATTAGAAGATTGCGAGACCTTTAAACATGAGCATAATGCAAGGTTCATGAATTGTTTCAAGTAATACCTAGATGCATGAGGTGAAAGGCATGATATGATGCTAGAATGATGCATACATGATTAACGCAAGATGCATGGATCTACACTCTATGATTGTATCTACTCATACAAAAACTCAAGATACACACCTAATATTTAGCTTTGTGTTTGATATCATTGTTCATTTTTTAGAACAAGATGATGTAATGACCTTGTTGTTTGGGGAGAAAAGTGTTTTTTGTGTAAGAAATGAATTTCTTGACTTCATCACTTCCTTGAAAAACTTCAATATGTAAAACAAGATTTGAACTCAAACTCAAGCAAAATCAAGTTTGTCATGTTTATGTTTATCGTTATTTTCACTCAACTGTTGCAAATTAGTATATCTTGATCATTGTAGTCTCTATCAATGATTAAAGGATGACCTCTTAAGAAAAAATATGATCAACTATAGTTTTTTTACTACGGTCGTCGAATAATTTTCACCACCTTAGTCTTATCTTTTGGCTAGGACACCTTAGAAAACTCAACTCTTTTTGGTCAAAGATGTTAATTGAAGATTTTCCGAAGAATTGTTAGATCATGTCAATGAACTTACATTCTCTTTCTTTGAAGCATTGCTTAATTAAGCTTAGTGAAAATAAGGTTGAATGAGTTGGTTAAGATGCACCTCAAAATGAGGATGGAATATTTGGGTGATAGATGAAAAGACATGGGCTTTGAAAACTAAGGTAATTGCCTCATTCCATGAAGGATTAAATCTCTTTAATTTGGATTTTAACAAATAGTTGTCGTAGTCTAACGAAAATGGGATTACCTAATTATTCTCCAAGCTAAGCAAGAAGGAACGTAAAAGTGCCCCCATTATGGAAAGATAGTGAGAGGATGAGATGAAATGAGTGATTGGAAAAAAACATCAAAATTAGTTTTGTAGGAATACAAAAATGAAAGATTGGGGAGGTGCCCCATTTATGGAGTATGTGGATGATAAAAAAATTCAGATGATATTTGGAGAATCAAAGATAATGAGTTTTCCTAAATTTGAAATTCAGATATACTCAATCCTTGAATGAATGGCGAGGAAAATGCCCTTATTTAGGAATATACAAAATATTGTGTATGTGATTAGAAAAAAATGGTGAAAGGATTGCCCTAAGTTATAATTTTGGAAAACACAATGTTTGAAACGGACAAAACGGTGGTGTTGCCCCAATTTTAGAGGTTGAAAGATTTATCACGTATTACAGGAGTTTTAATGAGTGTGGAGAGAATGAGTTGAATAAATGAACAATTGTTTTATAGAATATATGAATATGAATGAAGGGTAGGAGTATTATCTCGGTTGAATACTGAATGCCTCAATTTTGGTCCATCATTTGAAAGACTTCCCTCATTGATAAGTATGATAATTATCATTTGTTTATGTACAAATAATTTGATCTAGTTGATGATCTCCATAATTTTGTCAAAGTACTCTCTTTCTTTGAAAGAATCTTTAGTGTGCAAGTCCTTAAGGATTATTTTAGTATATTGCAAACGAGATTTGTAATTTTGTCCCAAAATTAAAAATTAAGATAATGAACAATCAATCATTTATCAGAATGAACCTTTTAGACATGTAATATGGTGAATGACTAAGAGGGTTATGAAGAAGAAAAAATGATGTATCAAACCCAAATAATTATTCCAAGGTCAATTAAGACAATAATTTTTCAGATCAAAGATTTACCTCATGGGGTATCAATCCAAAATTTGTATTGCACTTACTTTCAGATCAAATATTTACTTCATGGGGTATCAATCCAAAATTTGTATAACAATGTTTCATAAGTATGATACTAACTGTTTAAATATTTAACCTTTTTTTTAGATGATTAACATTATTTCAAATTCAAATACAAATGAAAATAATATGTTAACATGCTAAATGAATAAAAAAGGAAAGTGAACAAATACAAACTACATTTTTTTTATGCATATACAAATGCAACGTGAAATATAGATTTAGCCACCAAAAGATAGGACCATTGATTTTTCTTCAATTTTTAATAAGTAGTGTATGCTAATTTTATTTTTATTTTTTTTGAAATTTGGCTATTTCCAATGAGTTTTTCATTTAGCAATTTATTCAAAAACTATTATGCTATATGCGTATTCTACAAGATGTTAAACTAAGTCTCACATGAAAACAAAATACTAAAATGTCTTACATTGAAAAAAATACCAAATATGTGTTTTTCAAACTATAAGATGAAGAAATTCGAAGAGGGATCCCAACAAACCTAGTAAGCAATGCTTTTGAAATGTATCAATTGTATGTTACCATGACTATATATTTCATCTCGATAATTAAAAAAATATGCGTTTAATTTCTTAAATTTAAAAAAAAAAAATTATTATCATAGATATGACCCAAATATCTAATATGTACTACTTTGTTAGTTTAATATATTTCAACGATTTAGTATTGTTATTTAACTCTTAACTCATGGTTCATACAAAAGATGAAACTTATGACAACACAACAATATTTGAGTTTTTAAGACACTGAGCCAATAAACATAGTTCAAAGTACAGTAAAACTCAAAAATAAACATAGTTTATAACTTCAAGATCTAAAAACACAATACTTACCGATAACTTAAAAATCATATTTTTCCTAATACATAAAGAGAATTACAAAAGATCGAAAATATTCAAGTAAAGAACATGAATGTAGCTTTACTAAGTAGGTTCTCCCTGATGAAAGGGGCATGACTCCACAACACCTCAAACAAGTTGGATTAAATCATCGTTACAAGTTATCAACATTAAAAATAAAAATAAAAATCCATCCAAAATAAATCTAAAGTTTCAATGAATCACAAATCATGGTTTGTATAACTATCAAGATAAATAAGATTAAACAGTGATAATCTGATTGTGAGGCTGTCTATACATATGAATTTTAATGTTTAAAACATTAAATAAAAAACAATTTATATAAAAAACTGAAAAGCTACATTAATAAGCTGACTTTGCTATTTCACCAGAAGAGTAAGAGACAGAGCCTCACATCTTTTCAATTTTACAATTTTAACCACATCAGTAGTTTAATTTTATCAAAATGATTCAAGCACTTGATCGTGTGGTTTCCTGAAAACGCTGGAGTGATTCTTGTCTCTCAATCTTTAGCTGTTTTCTGAAGTTACTAATAAACGTGTCAGCTTTCATGTTAATGTCTTCTTCATTCTCCAAAAATTCAACTCTGCTCACCATATATTTCTTCTTCCTATCCATGTTGATGTTGGTCTTCTTGTTGATATTTCCTGACAAGTTATTTTGATTATCCATTTTGTGTGATTGGTTGAAAGGGTAACTAAGGTTCTGAGAAGTTGTGGCTTCTTGATTACAGAAAAACACTATTTATGCACAAGCTCATTCTACAATAGAAGTATGTGTTAAGTGTGAACAGAATAACACAACAGAATTTGTAAATACATATTTTAAATCAACTTGCTTGAGGCATCACATTCATTTCAATAGTAAAATATTTCAATGGTCACGTGTGAATGATAAGACCCTTATTAAACTAATCATTGTAGTGAATGTTTGTTGCTTTTCTAAATTTAATTATTATATGAATAGTATGCAATTATTTAAATTATGAATCTTTGACGAGTCTAAATTGATTGTCTGAAATTGACCTTTGGTCCAAATATGTATGTGCATATAATTTTGGAATTTTTTTTATTGTACTATTATTATATTGTAAAAGAAAGAAGAGTACTTTGGCATGTATTATTTTTATGTTTTGTGTTAATGTATTAATATTTTTTTATGATGCATTCTATTTGTGTTCATTTTAATATTTTTTGTGTAGTCAAAAGTATATGATATTTTACATAATTATAAATAAATTTGTACATATGATATTATGTAGATATATGCAAATAATGATGGATATCATAAAATCTCCTAAATATCCATATAGTAGATGTTCACACGAATATAAATAGAACAAATATAATTTTTATTATACCGATCATGTAGCAAATAATTACTATATGTAGATGTGGATACCTATTCTATCACTTGGTGTTTGAAAAAGCTGAATGTAAGAGCAATGAATAATGAATGGGTGCAATGCATGATGATTTGGATGTATACAAGAATCATCTGACTTTCATTTCTCAACCTTCTTTACTTCACCTCTTGGTGGCCTCCATCCAGATGTAAAGTTTCAGTGGAAAAAGGGGTAGTAGCATAAAGTTGGGGTGCTAATAGGTCTATTCAAAACACTATTTTTATTCTTTTTCTAAATGTATTCTTTCTAGCTTTTTTTTTTCTTTCTATCTCAATTGTTTCTTCTATCTCCTTATTAACAATTTAACCTTAATAATTTAAAAAAAAAAAACTGAAAATTGTAAATATTTCCATAAAGTAAATGGGATTAAGGATGTACATAAGTTGAATTTGAGCGTGTTCAAGTCCAATTTTATCGAACTATCTTAAATTGAGTTTATTATTTATCGATCTAATTTCGACCGATTTTTTTATCAGTTAAGACGAGTTTTGGTTAGTGTGGGTTAACAAAATTTATTTTTTTCAACTGTTTGTTCATTTATTTTCAATTTTTTTTTTTAAGAAAACACTATATTGAACTTTTAATAATTTTGTGAATGCTTGAGTAGGTTTTAATCAAACAATTTATTTATTATATTCGTGGTAGTGAAACTAAGAGACACACTTTGAAATTGAGTTTTTATACTTTGAATTTTAAGTGAAGCGATTAGATTCGAGTAACTGGAGTTTATTTTTTCAAATCAACTGCTTTTGTTAACGTGAACTAAGATTCTTTCTATCTGCATGTTATATATTCATGTAGATAAATCATTTTTGTTTGTCTTTTTTCTTTTTAAATCATAAAATATTATAATTAAGTTATTTGGCTTCGTGTGGCCATCTAAAATTAATCAAATGTATTTTGTGATCCTCTCGATTGAAGATGAAGAGATTTTTTGGATTAGTATGTGTTTTGAATTAACATTGAATTAACGATTTGGTGTCTATTTTTCCAAATGTGAATTTATGATGTAATATATGAATATGATTAGAAATATTTGGAGAAAAACAAAGTAGCATCTACCATTAATTGGCTTCCTTAAATGACTCTTTTTAGTTAGATAATTATAGAGATTATTACCATGGATGGCCACACAAAGGAAGAAAGAAAGAAAAAGACAAGACAACAAGAAGATATGCCAACTACCAAGGTTACTAAAAATAGATAAATAGACAGTAACAAGAATTTGTTCAAAAATATAGGAATTGGGAAACATAGCACAACAAAAGTAAAACTAAGAGAAATAGATAGAACTAGTGACTAATGAGTATTAGATCAACCAAAACCAATATTAAATATATCCAAGTAATAATTTTTTTTCTAAATCTTGATCATGGTTTTGAAACTTGAAACATCAAGCTAGAATGAAAACAAATGGTAAAATAGCAAAAACCAACTCTGCCACCAGCCACCTCTTTCCCAAATCACAACCACTCTTTTCCTCAGAACTTGAGCTTGGTCCCTTCTCAGCACCACCTGGAACCATTATTTGAGGCACAATATTAGCTTCAACATTCAAAACACAACAACAACAATAATAATATAATATAATAGTTATTTACCATTGGAAACTGGTGTGGAACTGTTTGTTTGGGTAGAATTTCCAAGTCCTTCAAACACCTTAGCTTCAGCAGATTTAGGTGACAAATGCAAAAGATCTGAAACAACACAAAATTGAATTAATTGAGTTAACCATCCCATTAATTGAGTTAATTTACTGGAATAAGCACTTTTAAGATTCAAAGTGTGTGTGAATGTTTTTGGAAGGTGTGCTTGAATCTAAAAAATTGAATTCTTAATAAAAATATAATTTTAATAATTATAAATTATTTCAAAATATTATTTTTTTTTTATCGGATATAACACCAAAAACTTAAACTACTTTAATTAAGTTCATCAAAATAAATAAATTGTAAATAATATCTAAATACAACTTCAAATTAATAATAATTTTCTATTTCTAACATTTTTAAGGTAAATTCATAATTTTCAGATATACTATCAAATATTATATCAAAAGAAAAATCAAATAACAATATTTTTAATTATTTTTTGGATCAAAACAAACTTCTTAATCATAGATGACACTCAATGACATTTTTTATTTGTGAACTTATTCACTAACTAAAAGTCCTTGTTGAGTTTAATAAAGATTGGTGCAATGCAATGAACCATTTCCTTTACAATAAACCAAATCTTATTGAGCTTGGTGTTTCTTTGATTCTATGTAATTTTTTTTAATCAAATGAATCACAATTACTATAAGTAAACAACTATTGGGGCTCTACAAGTTGTTTTTAGCTTTTTTCTATAAATTCTTTAAAATAACATATGAAAACAGATTATAGTTTAAATGAAAAAATTAACTTTATTTTACCTTTTATATAGAAATAGTTTATATATAGTCACTTATATAATAAATGTTTATACTAAAAAATACTTAATTAAATTATTTATCCAAAAAAATATCTAAATGAAACTAAAGTGAGAGATAGATAACATCCATATATATGCATATACATATTTGAAATGAGAGTGTTTTAATTTATCTAGTAATATAACTATTTGTGATATTTTTCAAGAAAACAATTCATGATATGTATATTAATTATTTTTAATTTATTTCTATAAGTTAATCTTTTGATATATAAAATTTATAGTTTATATGAAAACAATTTTTATTTTATTCTATTTTTTATTATAAAATTAGATAACTCTTAATTAAACAGATGATATATGCAAACTAAGAGAGATAAGATAATGAGAAATACTTGCCTACACATTGAGATATATTAGATGGAATGTGACAAGCATTTGGAAGCTGAACAGCAAGAGTGGCATTCAAAGTGAAGCCAAGTTTAGGATCATTACGATCTTTGATTAGGATACATATACATTTCTTGGTCTTATCAAGGACTAGTTTAAGGGCAGTGCAACAATCTATAGCAGGAGTATTGGCATCACCACCCACGTAAGGAAGACAACTAGCAAGAGTCACTAATTTGTCAGCACATTCTTCTCTGTCTTTTGTTAAATCTGAGTTCACAAAACCAACCAATAGTACAACTACTAATAATGTTACAATATCAGTTACCCTTTTGTTGGAAACCATTGAAAGACAGAGAGAAAATGCAATAAAGTTGAAAGAGCAAGACTTTATTTTTGTGAGTTGGGGGAAAGGAATCTAACATAAGAACCTCTTTTATGCTATGCTTTGCTTGTGACTTAGTGAGTTTAATTTAATTTCTATTTTTCAAACTTGTTATTCTTTCTTCTCATTGTGGTGTGGGGTCTTCCCTAGCAATCACATGTGAGAGAATTTTTGTCTCTAGGACCTACTCATTAACAAATTGTACCTTAATCCAACGGTCGAGATATAAGACTATATTAATCCTATTGAGTTTATGATTCTTGAGATTAAAAATAAAAAAAGTAAAATTATTTGTAGTCACCTAATTTATCATCATTCGAAAACAAATATATATAAAAATGTGATCAAGTTGTTGTTACATGATTATTATGTGAAATGTGACATATTGCGTGAAAATTTAATAGGAGATGATTCGATTCTCATGCTCTCTATTGTACATTGATCATTGATCATGACCTTTCCTTTAGGATGATAATATAACCAAGAAAACCACAGTAATTGTCCATTGCATCGACCAACATAAAGAAATTAACTGTGCAAAAAATAATCGTAATTCTTAATTGGCAACTTGTGTTGCAAAATACGAGAATCATATTGAATTATTTATACTCTTATTTTATTTATAATAATATGAACCCGTGACAAACTGAAATTATTTTATTTTGGCTAACCCGTGATTATTTTGGATCTATCCGTGATATTTGATTATGGTTAAATTGGACCGCACCCACAGAAACTGTCTCTAATGATTTATTTCTTTTTAAAGAAATAGTCTCTAATCTAATGATGGTGCAAATGAAAACATTATTTTACTTTGGAAGGACTAGAGAATTTATTACAGCCACCGATTTATTTTCTTTTTTCACTTCACTAGTCCGTTCAATAAGTTTAGAGATCTAAAATAAATATTACAGTGACACTTTTTTAAATAAATAAAAAATAACACAATATTTATAAATTAATAACTAAAATGAATCTAGGTCAAAATAGAGAGATAAGACTTTTATTTCGACCAACTTACTAAGGTGAACATCTATAATTATATGTCATTATATATTGATAACTAAAATGAACTTTTTATGACATTATAATTCAAAATTTTGATGCTAAAAATTTTAACTTGGATTTGTTTTTTTTTATTATTTTTTTGTCTTTGGACTGATACTAAACATAAACTTGGCAACAGTTAACACTTGCAGAAACTTTAGCAATAAAGCATCATGTTGTGTTGCCGCAAGTACATCTCAATGGTAGCTCCAGGTACATTTAATTTATTGGGACACAGGTTCAAATCCAAAAGTTTCTAAAGAGTTATTTTGGTGTACGAACTATAAGGAGTCATTTTGGTGTAGGAATTAGAAAAATTTAGCATGTACCCCATATTTGTACCTATATTCCTATAATTTTTTTAAAATGTCAGATATATGTTTAACTTTATTTTACTATTTTATCAACTCAAATTAAGATTTATAAAAAAAAAAATTTAAGTTTTTCGGTACCGAAAAATTTATTTAAAGTTTTTCGATACTATTTAAAAAAAATAATAATAATTTGGTGTGTATCGAAAAACTTGTAAAGAAGGTTTCCGATACACACCAATTTTTTTTTCTTAAATAACTTCTTTTTCGAAAAACTTGTAAAAAAAATTTTAACTACTTTACCGAAAAACTTGAAAAAAGGTTTTCTGGATGTAACTTTTTTACCGGAAAATTTGGAAAAAGGTTTTCGGGGTGTAACTTTTTTACTGGGAAACTTGGAAATAGTTTTCAAGAATATATGATGTGTACCAGAAAACTTAAAAAAAGTTTTCTGGTAAAATTGAATTCTTTTTGTAAATATTAAGATTTATACAAAGACAAAAATGTCATTTTTTTATATGTGTAGAGTAAAGGTAAAATGTGAGGGGTATAGGGTAAAATTTTCTAAGAATTATTAAAAAAAAAATGGACTGTAGGGACTATTAATTTCGAAAGCTCTCCAATTTAAATTGACTAAATTGCTATTTAAAAAATTTAACGTAGCAGACTGTAGGATCCTTACAATTTTGAAGACTAAATTATAAATCTACTCTATAAATTAATATCAATATCCGCTAGAATCTATTAATTAAAAAACTCATAACTAAATAACACTTTTCAATATTTTTCCACAAGTGCTTATTAAAAAAAGTATGCAAACAGCTTTGGGACGTATTAACAAGGAGAGAATAGTATTACTATATATAAAAAAAAAAAAAAAAAAAAACATAATGCAAGTTCATAACTGGAATATACCGCTATTTTAATTTTTGAAAGTATAGGATGCTATCATTTTATTTTTTAACTTAGAAAAAAAAAAAACTCAAATTATTCTTTGAATCATCAAAACATCAATTAATTTAGTATCAAATGTTATAACAGTCATAAACTATTTTGATGCTAAATTGTATCTTTCTTAGACTTTTATGATAATAAGATATATCTTTCAAGAACTAATTTGATGATTCGAAAACTAATTTGAATTTTCTGCTAAGTCAAGTGACCAAAATGACAGTGCCATATACTTTCAAGGACTAAAATAATAGTTTATTCTTCGTAATTATCTTTTATTTATCAAACAAAATTGTACTTCTTCCATGACCAACAACCATCCAACCTTCAAATTACCAATGTAAATGGCCGTTATTAATGATACAAGGTTTTATAAACTGCAGGTTTAGTCCCCGGCATGCTAAAACATGGGACCAAATAGTTATTGTTGTTTTTATAATTATTACTTTGTTGATAAAATGACAAGTTAAATACGCTTAGACAAAGATGTACTAGTATGACACTCCAGATACTAAAGCAACAGTACTGATAAAATCAATTCGAGCTTAAAACAACATAAGTGATGTGAAAAACCAAAAGAATGGTAGACGGTGGTTAGATAAGATGGAAAAATGACTATATTCTGGCAAAGTTTCATTAAACTCAATTCCTAATCAAGCATCAATAATTGATATTCAGAAAAGAAAGGTCAATTTAAAAAGGAATACAAGTCATTAAAGGGAGCAAACCACACTTTCTGGTTAGAAATAACATGACTTTACAACTGTGTCCATTACCAATCTATGAAATTAGTCTCACCTGTCTGCCAAAAACTGCAGCCATATACCTAAGATTTTCACTGTCAGTATTTTGTATCAGTAGTCTTATTCAATTCCCTCATTTTCCAGGATTACCTTTCTGGTGTGGAGGTGCAACAGATGTGGGTGAAAAGGGATCATAAATTTGGTCTGCAGGATATGCTGGTTTACCGGAAGCCAAGGACGGATTGTTGCCAAACTTCTGAGACATTGGAATATCTGGCCATGTTCCCTGAGCAGAATAGCTTTGGCGATTGTGCATACCTCGTTGGAATCCAGGACTTGGCAAGTTTGGCATTTGAGGGGCAGTAATGAAGCTCCTCATACCCATTTGTGGGACTTGAGATCTTGGTGCAGGTTGACCAGCATAGGGAAATGCAGGGTGTCTGGATGCAATTGAGACAGAACCTGATCTTCCTCCAAAAGGAGCAGCAGAGACATAACCTTGACTTTGATCCACCCAGTTGGAGACTTGCGTCCTTAGAAAGCTTTGAAGAGGCTGATCAGGCACAGAAAGCCCAAATGGTGGTGGCCATGGACCGGACAGTGGCTCTTGTGTACCAACATGAGTAATAGCTTGACTGTTTGGTCTGGAAACCACTTGATAGTAGTCTGCATTGGGCCGCTGTCCTTGAAAAGTAAAATTTCCAGAATTTGAGGGCATGGAGGTCAGTGGTGGTTTTACGTTGGTGTAATGAGAAGCAACTCCAGAGGCAGAATTAGGTATCCCTGATTGCTGAGCTAATGGAAGTGAAGGAGATATTCCTGGCGAAGGAAATGAAACAAATCCTGATAAATGGTTTCCAGTTGAATGAACAGGTGTTGGTATTGGTCCCAAAGATGATTGTGGTCCAGGAGCCATACCTGCATGATGTGGATGAATACTACCAGGTCGTGGCATCATCGACATATTTGACTGGGCTGGCTTAAATTCAACATCTGGTTGTGGACCTAGAGAAACAGCTCCCATAGGGGTAACCGCTGGTGGTGCCATTGGCCCCATATTGCTGTGAGGGGCCAATGGCTGGTTAGATACTGGTGTTTGAGGCTGTCTGATTGGAGTTGGCTGGCTTAAAGAAACTGGAAATGAAAGTGAAACATTTGTTGGTGCTGACAAATTCTGTGCAGGTATTACAGAAAGATTTCTTGGTGGCCCAACGTAACCCAAAGGAGTTGTTTGAGTCCATTGTGAATGCTGTAAAATTTGTGTTGGTAGTGGTGCTTGCATAGAAACTTGTTGATTTGGAATAATTGGGTGGAACCCACCAACAGGTGCAGGTTGACCACCAAAAGTTGAAATCAAATTTGAAGCGCTCATTGTTTGTGATGGAAAATGGGGAGTTCTAGCAAGAAATGGGGGATTTGGAGGAACTACACTGCCAGAAGAAGCAAATAAAGGGGTATGAGTTGGAACTGCCGAAAACCATGGACCAGAGTATTGAAAGTGTTGTCCAGGCATTTGTGTATCGGCTGCTGGTTCAAACACAGTCTGGTTTTCCAGAGATAGAGAAACTGCATGAGAAGGGAGGCTGTCTTGGTTTTGATTTAGAACATTAGTGCCGTCCCCAGAAACAGATACAGAAGGAGTGGAACCAGCAGCTGAATTTCCCTGAATAGAAGACAATGCAAGAACGATCAAAACAAAAACGTATTATAAACATAGTAAAAACAAAGTCTTTTACAACATAACTGAGCCAAATAGACAACCATAAAGCATAAAACATTACATTGCGTGAAATGACAACTCACAGTTACAGAAGAAATTAGTAGTTCAATGATGGAAACTGCTGCATCCACTTTATCAAAACTATCAGCTGATATGTTAACATGCATCTCTTTGTAACTGCACTGGATATCAGTACCTGGTTTAATTTCACCCTGAAATGGAACACAGAAATCAAATTCAAACAGTTACAGTTCTTTCCTGACGAAATCAAGAAAAAGTGGTTGATGCGAAATAAAAGCCACATAGTATTATTAAGGAGCTTACTTTCTCTCCTGTGTCTGCTTTGGTTCCATGAACTTTTATCTTGGTACCAGTTTCCTGATATATTACAGATCAATTGATTAAATGAATAGAATTTAATTTAGTTATTTCAATCAAAATATAGGGGTTGCTGACTGAAGATCATAGGTAGATTAGATACCAACAAAACGGTGTTACCTTCTCTAATCGCTTTTGATTATCACCTTCAGGCCCATATATTAGACCGATAAATTTGTACCCGGGATATTCTTGGACCTGTAAAGATGGTACTGCACATAAGAGTTTTCATTGTAGAACTTCAGGTTTAGATAGAGATATTTGAATTTTTTGAAAACTATACCACATAATTCTTAAAATTATACAATTCATTGATACACCTTATACTACAACTTAGTTTTGAAGAATATGAGGACCTTTGACAACATGTTCCTTCGCAAAAGCAGCCAAGGAAAACGGATGAGAAGAACATTTCTGGAAAAGAGAAAGTTCTGGAAATGAACTAACTAGTTTTGGTTAGTTAATTAACACTCATTACCATGTTAAAGTCAAATATCATGTTCAATTTGAACCCGTGAAGAAATAATGTAATGCCTCACCCTTAAACTGTATTGATGCTAATCACCTTAAAATTGCCTCATCATGTCACAACATAAAGAAATATATAAGGCCCACAAAACCTCAGCCACACCCTGAATAATGATAATTTCGGTTTCACAAGGCATAAAAACACTTAATATATTACTATTCACCAATAAAACGAAAGAAATTGTACAAAACATCCTAGATGAACAAAAACTGAAGTTGAACTTTAAATCCAGGAAATGAATCCTTTACTTTTCATAACTAAAGAAATCAACAAGTTAACAACAAATTTAACTAGCACAGTGATTGGGCCTAGAAGAATTTTAGAACCAATACTTACAGGCAAAGGAACACTATCTTCTTTTAACAACGGTTTAAAACCAGGTGGAGGCTTGTAACTGGGATCTAGTTTTAGTATTTCACCTGGATATGATTAAGATCAAGATTAATATTAAATAAGCAGTCTATAGGAATTAAAGGGGAGGAATAAAAAGGAAATATATACTTTAAGGAAAACGAACCTATTGCTTCCCGCTTTTCAAGTTCGAGCATTTCTAACTTCTTAGATCCATAAATAAAAATCAGTAGTTTATTTACAAATAGTTACTACATCTAAATGACAAGCAATTATAACTATTAAAAGGAAAAGTGTCAATTATTGTTAACCTTGCTATTAATTTGTGAGCCAGGCTTGCTTTCATCCGGGTTTTCATCCACCAATGGCAAGTTCTGAGTGTCCCTTGTCTCTGGATTTTCTGATTCCAACTGCTTTGAAATTTGATCCACTCGAATCTACAAAAGTTGTGCAACAATAGCATCACTTACTGACACCTACGAAACTAGAATTCGTGCAAATTATTTACACAGATGTATATCCAATAGCACCCAACTTATAACGGAATATTAACAGCTTCTAGCTAAGAATGGCATGTTACAACCCAAAGTCTTGCAAAAATACTACACTAATTTTAATCCCATGATTTTGATACAAGTAAAGTATTTACTGTGTCTCCAATATTAAATATTACAGGCTTTAGGAAGTAGGAAGTAGGAAAGCACCAGCAAGAAGGGGTACCATGGACAAAGATTAACCTCAAATTCAATAAAGATGAGGAAACATTACAAAAAAGGGGATAAAAGGAAAATTAACACATGAACATTTGAATCAAAACTTACAATATCAATCTTAACCTTATCATCAAATATTTTCAACGAAATGACAATGTAACAGTAAAACAAAATATATATAACAATAAAAATGATAATGGAGAATGCTTAGAAAGGATTCAAGGAAACACCTGCAAAGCTAAAACCTTTGCCTTCCTAACAAATGCATCTTGTGTCAAATCAGGCCCCCATCTTGATTTCCTCTCAATTTGTTTTGAAATTTCTTCATTGACGACACTGGTGACCCCGTCTTTTTTAGCCCCTCGAAAAATAGGGACCAACGATCCTGATAGTTTGTTTTTGGGGATGACAAATCCAGATTTGGCAGCAAATATAGATAGCTTTTGGCCACTATTGGATGCTGTAGATGTAGCTCCGGACATCTTGTGAAGTTCAGAAGCAGGCGTTGAATAAAACTTTGCAGTCACTCTCTTATCCAATAACTTTGCACATTCGACGCCAACATGACAAAAATATCAGTGGAAAGAATAGAATCAATCTCCAAATAACACAAATGATTTTATCATAGCCACTATTATACGCTTAAATACTTCCATTATATAACTAGCAAATTACAAAACTAAAGAACATGCATTCCCTATGTAGAAAATCATAAAGAAATATTTATATTTGTATCTAGATTATTGACATATAGATTTTTACTGACAGTAAGAGAAGTTTGTTAAGTGTATGAAAGTGCTTAGAATCTGAAAATGTTTGTAATTCCAAAAAGACTATCAGTAATAGATTCAGGTACAAATTAGTGAACCGATAATAATTTTCAATGAAAGTGTAAAGTATAATTTGCAATTCGTGTTTAGAAATTATGAAGATTTGAAGGAGCATAAATTGGAAAGAATTTATAAAACAGAAGTAAAAATGAAATGAGTAAAGAAAGATTAGACCTAAATAAGAGGAATTGAGAGAAAGAGAGAGAGAGAGTACCTAATAGCTATGATATGATTAAGAAGCAGAGATCGGAATTGTGTTAGCTACTGTAGTAGCGTGCTTCAACAAAACCCCTCTCCCTCCACTTTACTCCTCTTTAATTCTCAATTTCGTTCCCATTTTTTTTAATGATTCTATATAATTAATATAAAAACACGGTTGCTTGCGAAATATAATATCCATATTTTATTGATTAGATAGTTTAAATAATTAAATATATGCAATTTATTTTAAATATATGCAATTAAATATATGCAATATAATATCCATAATGTTTTACACTCTGCGACCTTTGCGGTTTTCTTAGAATCCCGAAACATTATGTAAAGAAAGAGTGGCACCGTTCAATATTCAGAACATTATGTGAAGAAAAAAAAGTTGTCAGGATATCAATCTAAAATAATTTACATAAAATATTTAGTTAGCAGTCATATATTTCTTTTCATTTCAATTACAAAAATAAAATGTCTCTGTATTTTATTAATTATTACTGAAAATATAATTATATAGACACAGTTATTCATGCATTTCTTTAATTTATTTTCAGATAACACTTGAGTCATTTATCTTTATTTTTTTTCAATTTGATCTTTTATTTAATTTTATTATAAAAATTTAAAAATATAAAGAATAAAAATATTAGTTTATTTGAATATTTGAGTTATAAATTTGATGAAATTTGTATTATATTGAAGATGATAGTTAATTTTATGAGTTTTGTTTAAAATTTTTGATGAATTTTTGTAAAATAAAAGGATAACATTGTTAACATTTTAAAATATAAAAATTTAAATTGTTTACTTAAAATTAAATAAATGACCAAATCAAAAAGAAATAAAAGATAAATAACTGAAGTGTTATATGAAATTAAATTAATACATCTTACGAGCAATTATGTCAAGTATATATTAATATTATTTTAAAGTACTTTTAATATGACTATGAGAGTAAATTTTAAAAAATATGTTAAATTACATTCGTGGTCCCTTAACTTAATTTCAGGTAATGTTTTAGTCATTTATCTTTTTTTTTTCCCGACTTGGTCCTTTATTTTAATTTTAAGTGACAATTTGATATTTTATGTTTTAAAATTTCAACAATTATATCCTTTTTTATACAAAAATTCAAAAAAAAAATTCAATCAAAACTCATAAAATTAATTATATTCTTCAATATAAAACAAATTTCATCAAATTCGTAACGCAAATCTTCAAATAAACTCATATTTTCATACTTTATTTGATATTTTTAGGAATAAAGGACTAAATCGGGAAGAAAAAAAAAAGAACTAAAACGTTACCTGAAATTAAATTAAAGGACCACAAATATAATTTAGTCTAAAAAATATATATGTATTATTAATAACGGTAACGCTTATGATATTTTTTACAAATATTTTGAAACTTTATTTTTTTTATGTTAGAATATCAAATTTTTACCGTTAAACTTATTTTTAAAACAAATGTGATAGTAAACTAATTAAGATGTATGTTAAATTATTTAAGATATTTTTACATAATCTTGCTTTTGTGTAATACAACAATTTTTACAATTAAAATATTATTTAAAAAACAAGGTTATTGAACATGCTTTATTTATTTATAAATACATGAAAATGTTTTTTTTTTTTATAGATTACATACATTTGTTCTTTGAGAAAATAGATTATGCACTTTTAGTATAAATTAATTTAATTGTAACAACCAATAAGACACGTTGATTTTGATATGTCATCGTATTATAGTAACTACACAATTAATGATTTTTGTTAAATAGGAATGAAAATAGACTAGACGGTATGGTATGACTTATTTATGGTCTAGTTTGACTTATTTAATAAAAATATTATACTTAGATTATTTTTAAAATCTATTTATTTAAATAGATCATACTCATACTTATAAAAAAATCTATTAAGCTTGATAGACCGACCTATATATATATATATATATATATTATTTATTAATATTGTTATTTGTTAGTAACTTAGTATTT
>NC_021164.2:64788939-64805106 GCF_000331145.2 Cicer arietinum
TTATTTATTAATATTATTTATTATTATTATTATTATTTAATAATATTATTTCCTATTTTAAAGTCTATTAATTAGGTAATCACTCACTAGTCATTCCATATTCGGTAGTCGTTTCATATTCGGTAGTGATTCCATATTCGGTAGTCGTTCAATTAGTCAATCACTTAGTAGTCGTTTCATATTTGTTTGAGAAGTAATAATAGGTGTATTTGTTTAAGTAAAAAATTTATTCTTTGAAACCAAAAATCGTTTTTACGATTTAAATAGTGTTTATTTAAGATTTTTTTAAAAATCATTTTGTTATAAAAATTATTTTTTGTTTAATATATATAAAATATAATATTTTAATGTGAATAAGAATTTTAAATAGGATTTCAGGTCAAACCAGACTTTTAAAAATGTCAGACTAGGAAAAAAAACTATTGATAGACTGTAGGCCAGGTCAAACTAGACTTTAAAAAATGTCAGACCAGGAAAAAAAAAACTATTGATAGACTGTAGGCCAGACTTAGGCCTAAAAAATTAATCATAAATCAGATTTAAATCTTTCAAAGTCTAGTATGACTTATTCTCACCCCTATCGTTAAAAAGTCGGTGTAAAATAGTTTTATATTGACAAAACATATTAATCTCATATTCTTTTATTATAATAAAAGTGACTTACATTATTTATCTTGATATTTGGATTGATGTAAATTTTCTTAAATAATTAAATGACTTAAATGCACTTTTAGTATCTTATTTGTTCAAAATTATTTTTTAGTGCTCTATTTTTAAAATTGGATTTTTGGTTTCTTATTTTACAACTTGAGGGATTTTTGTAAGTCCTCTTCATTTGTTATGATATTACATGTTCAATTATGAACACTTATGTTATGCAATTTATGTCATTAATTAATATTTATTTTTTTATTTGACAAAGTTTAACGGTTTTCTTTGATAGTAACAAGATAAGCACAAATATTTATAAAGAAAAAGATATAATATTTAACATAATTCTATTTGATCTAATTCAGTTGTATCACATTGCTATCATGTCATTAATGAACATATTACATCATAAAAAATGAAGGGACCAATCAAATCCCAAAAGTTGTAAAATAAAGGACCAAAAATCCGATTTTAGAAATAAGAGACTAAAAGTTAATTTTGAAAAAAATAAAAAGACTAAATGTGCATTTTAACCTAATTTAATTTATACAAAGTAAAATTGTTTTGGTTATAGTATTTAATGCTATATTTGTTGAATATAATATCAAATGATATAGAGAAACAAATGATATATTTTCTAATAAATATATGTATTTACCATTTATAAATATTATATCAACAAATTAAAATTTACTCAATATTTAATAATTTATTTAAATATTGTTTTTTGTTTAATTGAAAATATTATAAATATAATTTATGTACGTAATTAAAATATGGAATGTAATTAGACATAGCAACGGGGACGGCATTGACGCAAATTTTGTAAGAGAAAATCCGTTCCCACCCCTATTTTTTATTTGAGGCAAAATTTAAATTTTTATTTCCGCTTGCGACGCGAATAGGGTTTTATCGCGGCACTCGCACTCATTCATATATATAAAATAATAAATTTAAAAGTTATATTTATTATAATTAGTATAATAAAATAATTATTATATTATTATAAAATATAAAAATTATATTTTCTATAAAAAGAATATTATAATGTTCAATATTTAAAAAATATTAAATATGTATATGTATATAAAATTTAAAAATGACAATATTATTACTAGCGGAGAGAGTTTTGATGTGTGGTGGATATCAAAACTCCAAAACTCATCCCTATCCCAAGTATTAATTTTAGAAAAAATTATATCTATACTCACACGTAATTAAAGTGGATTTTCCATTTGCAAATCAAAGTCGATTCGAGTAAATACCATGAGTACATATTTGTTTTCATCCCAGCACTGTAAATGTAATAATAATGAGAAGAAAGAAAATAAATCACTATCTAAGAACAGTAAATGTATATAATGACAATTTAATATTGTCTTTTTTTTATATGGTGATTTAATTAAAAAAGTTGAATTTAATTATACTTGGTCGACTAAATAAAAAGGGTCAATAAATGCATTGTGCTATAATTTGCATATTTATAACTCCTTGATCTTATCTACTGTAGAGTAATCAGAGTTTGTAAAAAGAACAAAACAAAAACTAGGGTAATCAGAGTACTATGGCTAAATTTGTTTGCACATTTCTTCTCATGCTTCCCATGGCCTTTGTGATCCAAAATGTGATTCTCTCTCCCCAAATTCTTTAATATTTACATATTTTTGTGTCGTCGACTTTTGTTAAACGATAATATATTTCGTGCTTGAAACGAAATACACAACTTATTATCACTCCAATATTACATATATACGTGATTCTACCCATCATTGACGTGCACACATCGCATATGCGTCATATGTTGTTTTCACTTTAAATTCACATACTTACATCTATTTTTCCTCTTGAAATTAAATTTCAGCAGGCCCGTGTGGAAGGATATATAACTCCAGGAGGTATAATTGCTCTTTGCTATTTTGTTTTGAAACAACAAAGCTCCAACTTATATTTTGTGACATTTTTCTTTTAATGATTAGACCAAAAATGAAGTGGACCAAATTAATTTAATTTACCGATATTGTCCATAACTCAAATTTTGATTTTGTTTAGATTGTGCATCTACATGTGACAAGCGTTGTTCAGCGGCTGCATACAAAACGGAATGTTTGAACTACTGTAACACGTGTTGTCAAAAGTGTTTGTGTCCGTTTAATGAACAAATATTTTCATATAAGGTTTGTTTATTTATATATGACATTATTTACTATTAAATATTAATTATTTATAGGCTAAATAGCATACAATTTTTTAATTTAATTTTAGTTAATATTTTAGTTATTTTTTTTCTTTTTGATTTGGTCATTTATTTTAATTTTAAGTGATAATTTGATATTTTATGTTTTAAAATGTCAACAATGTTATTTTTTTTTTAATAAAAATTCATCAAAATTTTCAAACAAAATCCATAAAATTAATTATCATCTATATAATTCATCAAAATGTTATCTTTATTTTAATTTTAAGTGACAATTTGATATTTTATGTTTTAAAATGTCAACAATATTATTTTTTTTTACAAAATTTCATCAAAATTTTCAAACAAACCCCATAAAATTCATTATCATCTTCAATATAATACAAATTTTATCAAATGCATAACTCAAATATTCAAATAAACTCACATTTTCATCTCCAACAACATCAAATTTATCAAATAAAAATATGAGTTTATTTAAAGATTTAAGTTATGAATTTGATGAAATTTACATTATATTGAAGATGATAATTAATTTTATATGTTTTGTTTGAAAATTTTGATAAATTTTTTTATTTTTTGTAAAGAAAAAAGAATAACATTGTTGATATTATAAAAGATCAAATTATTACTTAAATTTAAAATAAAAGACCAAATCAGAAGGAAAAAAAAAAAGACTAAACCGTTAACTGAAATTAAATTAAGAGACCGCATGTGCTATTTAATCTTATTTATATTAATGAATATATTAATTCCACATTAAATTTATTTTAAATTATAAAAATCATGTGTCCAATACATTTTGAGTGTTTCTATAATTCTTCTTTTCTAAAAAAAGTATTTCTATAATTATTCGTTTTCTCTTTGAATTTTGACACTTACATGCATCTATTTTTCCACCTTAAATTTAAATTTAACAGACTAGTGGCGAAGATTTATTAACTCCCGGAGGTAATAGCTCTCTCTCTCTCTCTCTAGCTAATATTTTCTCACTTATTTTTTAGTAATTATACAAAAAGAAAGTGAAGCAAATTAATTTAATTTATTGATGTTGTCCATAACCAAAATTTTGGTTTTACTCAGAATGTGCATCTACATGTGAAAAACGTTGTGGACCGGTTGCATATAAACAGAATTGTCTATCGTATTGTAACATGTGTTGTGGAAAATGCTTGTGTCCCTTCAGTAATGAGCCTTTGAACACAAGGGAGGATATGTCCATGCTACCATAATGAGAAAATAGGAGCTAGAGGAATACCAATTTGACATGTGCCATTGTTTCTCATGCATAATATTGATGTATTTCTTTCCTACAATTGAATAATATTTTTTTTTTAAGGTATAATTATTTATGTTGTTCATATCTTAAGTTTGACTCATTTATTCGAATGAATATAATAAATTGATTGCAGTCACAAACAATATTGTCACCGCAATCAATAAATGTCGATTGTTAAATAGAGATCAAGTGATTTATTTTACAGCTGATAACTTTTAAAATCTGACTTACAATTTATGATACAGCTTAAAATCATAAATATCTGATCTTCAATTAATTTAGTTTATGTGTGAGAGAGAGAGAGTATTATGATTTCAAGAGATTGTTACAAATTAATTTTACAAGGATGAATGAATACAATGTTTATGCTGGGAACAAATTGCATACGGTACACCTCCCATTGGCAACACAAGGTGACATACTGACATGATGCCAAATAATAAATCCCGAGCTCCACTTCTAGAAATGATTTCACATTCTTAGTGTTTCTCAAAGTTAAATTTTTTTAGCTCTATCCTACAAAAATGGAAAACCAAAACAAAATCATCCGTGTGTAAATTTACATTTTACAGATATAACAAACTTGGTTGGATTGAGTTATTCGAGTTCATCCATCAGCATAAGCATTTGTGAGACTGTTTGGAGGAGTTTACGAAAACAACTTATGACATGTTTATAAACTATTTTTAGCGTTTTTCCATAGGTTCTCAACGATAGCTTATGAAAACAGCTTACACGATTTATATGAAAACAAATTAACTTTATTTTATCATTTGTCGTAGTTTATACATAAGCACTTATATGATAAATGCTTATATTATAAGAGATGTAAAATAATTGCTTGAAGTTTTCACTTCTTGGATTATTTATCCCTAAGAAAGAAGAAACAATGGTCAATATAATGCACAAAGTAACATGTACATAAAATCCATATTCATGTTTTATGTACCTCTGTCTTGACTGGTGGACACTTATCAGGCTGTCTAACAATGTAAATCGCATCGCCAGCGATATCGTACATATCTTGATTGCGGTGCCAACTCCATAAGGCATGAGTTTCATTCTTCACCTGCATATAACTCTACTACTTAGTGTGTAGTCCTACTCAAATGATGTTTCAATTTCAAGTGCCACTAATATGCATGTGTAGAGACTAGAGAAGAATAGATTACCTCTAGAATCCCATGTCCAAAGCTACTTTCTCTAAAAGCACTATAATCAGGCTGTTGGTCCCAACAGAATTTACCGGCTGCTGGCCCAGACGTAAAATTAAAGGCACAAAAACCACCCATAAAGTCATCTGGTGTAGTTGATGGTTCTGGACAGTTTCCTGGTTCATCGGCATGAGTAATTGCCATCTTTTCCCGGTTACCGCCGTCACCAACTGTGATATAAACAGGACCGCAGGGATCCAACGTGTAGTTATATACTCGGTTTGATCTCTCATAGGCATGAACCTGTTCAATGTTGTCATGAGAATTTTGCATTTTGAGAATAATATATTTCAATGATAGTAGTCAATCGACCTGCCTTTCTCTTTTTATGATGAGAAAAGAGTCTAAGAATCCTTATAAATACGAATTTGAATTAGAATTTCCATCGACTCGTACAATGTACAATTGATTATCAACAAATAATCATGCGATCATATTCTTATATGTAGACTATAAACCCTATGCTTGAAGCATAGTGAAAGATACTGCAGACGCTTTGCAGTTGCTGACGTTAACACAATTGGCTGAACTCCGTGATCAAATATCATGTGTTCTCTATTGTGTTTTTCGTATGTTTTTTTTTTTTTTTAACTAGGGTTGATGTTCTAACACAATCACAAATATCCTTTCCTTTCAACTCTATTTTTTTCTTCCCTAGATAGTAGATATCATAAGGTTCACAGAGGAGACAATATGGATAACTAATAATGAAAAACATGCTTACATGTCCATTGAAGACAATGTCAACACCATATGTATATAGTAAGTCTTCCATCTC
The DNA here is from genome assembly GCF_000331145.2 of Cicer arietinum. Classification (NCBI taxonomy): domain Eukaryota; kingdom Viridiplantae; phylum Streptophyta; class Magnoliopsida; order Fabales; family Fabaceae; genus Cicer; species Cicer arietinum. The sequence goes on from NC_021164.2 coordinate 64,795,056, forward strand.
CACTCTCATACACTCTGCCTCTCTATAATGTGACTTGTAGGTGCTGTACCAAGGTGGATGCCACGTAGCTACTAACCATGGAGTTACTTCCCTGTCAACAGAAGCCAAGTCTCTCTCCAACCATTTGTACTGGTCCCCTGCAATAAAAGAGAGGATGACACTGGAAGTAAATCAACAAGGAAGAATCTTTATCACCTTTGCTAGAACAGCAACACTGGTTCAAAAGAAAACAGATGCAAAAAATTCAAACAACAAACACACGTTATTTGATCATAGGATTTGGCCGATAGTGTCTACATCTCGACTGTAGAGCGGTTGCAGTTCCTTTCTATTAATTTCAAGCTTAGGATTCACGGTATACAAGTTGTATTTAAATACTATAGTCTATATTACAATATTACCACCGCACTGTCCTCACTTCACTCGAACGACATGCCCACTTATAAGTGACTATGATGAGTCATACCCAACAACCCTCAATATCATGCATTAGAAATAAACGGCAACACTTTAGCCATGTTAGCAACATGAGGACTATATGTTTCGTAGAAGAAAATGATGAAGCAAGATTTAACCTGACTTGTTGTACGATATGTAGGCACCGAGCATTATAAAATGTATTCCTCCAGCATTGAAAGAATAATAGAAAGTGGACGATGATCCACTCTCTTCTGATGGAAATGCAAATCGAGAACTATATGCAACAAATGTCTTGTTCTCAGCTTGTGCTTCTATCTCATGATTCCCTTCTACAACCATTATTGGAACACTAGAAATCAGAGTTTCCATGTACCTGAATCAGTAATCAACATTGATTGCATAAGCTGAGTATGAACCAAGAAATCTCAAGTCAAAATAAAGACAATAGCAAGACTAGCATCATCTGCCTAAACCAATTTTAACAGAAAGCTTCATAGTGAAGTTAGTGAAGCTGATTTATTGTTAGAAATTAGAGAATAGATCCTTCTTGTTACTTTTGAGCACATAAGAATAACTCATTGGAATCTAGCTGAATATCATTGTGATGCCTAAAGTACCATCCAAGGATACAATTAATATATTGGTCAGTGGCATAACAAATATAGTTAGAAAGAGGGATTCATAATCTCCATTTGGCTAGTAGTCTATAAACTGATGCATTGGATAAATACAGAGAAAATCAGTGGCCATAAATCAAAGAAGTTAAAGATAAAGTGAAAATTTTAGGACTCTTTTACTTGTGTTTTGTGATTTCGTTTTCATCGATAAAAATAGACATTAAAGAAGACATTATGAAATATTTTGAAAATGCATTATAAAAATAGATTTAATATTTTTAAAAATTCTGAAAAAACAAAATAAAAACATTGTTTTCGGTGTTTCCAAAATACATCATCTCTAGTTAGCTTTGATCTTCTCTATGTCACAATTACAAAGGAAAATCAATATCCAAATATCATTCCACTTACCCACATACAAGTTAAAAATTGAAAATGCTGTTAGAAAGTAATAGGGCCCTTACCTTCCCCAATAATCCCAACGCGGCTGGTACGTTTCATGGATGGGAGTATTAGAAAATGAGCAAGAGTAGCAATCTGAACTAGTACCATTAGTAAGATACATGTTAGCATAACTAGCATCTCCAACCAATAGAATAAGATCAGGATGATTGATGGCCATATGATCGACGGTTGATGTTGTATTGTATGTAAGACCTAAGTCCCCAACCACTGCTATTCTACTAGGGTAGCTCTTGGGGCCTGAAACTGGCATAGTCCTGAAATAATGAATATCACTCATTGCTGATAAAGAAGGATCTCCACATTGATATTGATATAGAGTGTTGGCTCTCAATCCTGCAGCAAAGAGAATAGAACTCTAAATTAGTTTTTTCACAATAACCACGCATATGCCAGGAATATACAAACATGACTAGGCAATGGATTATTGACTCTAAAACATGGTTGTTCCTTTTCAATCTTTTCTCCTTTATCTTAAAATTTGGGTTCGGTCTAACTTATAATCAATTTTAGGGCCATATTATCATCTAATGTGAAACTCTCAACAACCTTCAGGCCGAGAATTGAGCATCTCAAGCGTGATCCAAATGGTCCGATAATGGGTGGTCCAATAGATCTAGGATATACACTAACAGACTAATACTATCTTATTGATTTGGACTTAGCCCTAGCTTAACTCAACAAAACCAACTTGTAAAGCAAAGAAAATCCACCACCTATAACATATAAAGCACTAACTATACACCAAACACGCAATGACACTAACACGTAGACACTAGTAACAACTTCAAAAAATGGAAGTGATTGAATGTAACCATGTGCATCAATGTTATATGAGTGTTGAACAATGACACCTGTTATACACTCAGACACACCTTCCATTTGAAATGTTTGTGCTATATAGCCTTTAAGTACTAATTTGGCCATATCACAAGTACGATGAACACTTCCCTTTCAAGACATGAGTCAAAAAAAGGTGGTGCATGTGAGACAAAAGGATGCTTATACTAAGTTCAAGTACTATACCTGTGAGACGAACATGATGTATAATTCCAGAAGTGTAGTTCTGAAGTCCTTCAAAAGGGTATAACTGACTGTACACAAGGGAATAACCAACAGCTTGGCGATTGATTGACCTTCCGAACCTTCCATATTTAACAATGCTAGCTACTTTTTCAGGATCTAATGGTTCTATATTCTCTCCAATTTGGAACTCTCCTGCAAATATAATAATCCAACAATGTTTTTATGTTAAATAAACAGGCACTCCTTATATGGAGAAAAAAACAAACTTCATAGTCACTTGAATTGACATGAAATTAAGGCATGCACAAATATGGCATTAAGACAACAACAAAAATCAACTTACTTGGAAATTGGAATAATGAAACTAGTGGGGTTAGTTCAAAAGAAAATCTTTCTTTAACCTCAAAACGTATAATTATAACCAACTTAATGCATGAATTCAGAATAACAAGTTATACCAATTGTGGAATGAAGAAAAAGTTATTAGTACCTAGAGAGTGACTTTACTTCCTCTAACAACACGGAGTAAATTATTACATTAGGTGCAACTGAAAGCGACATCAATTGCATTTGAAAATAATAAACAACCAAGTCATTTGTAGTTCTATACTCTTCCAAACTCAACTATAAACAAATTCAACTTAATCATATTTAATGTTAAGATTCTGGAAATAGTTTCATAAATCTTAAATTTAATTTTTTTCGGTACAAAATTTTTTCTTTTAATTCTTTAAAAACCAGCTAGACTTATTTTAATTAGTGTACAATTATTATTATTTATGTCATAATGTCAACAACCAAGTTATTACTACTACTATTTACTAGGAGTACTTCACGTGAACAAATGATCCGAAAAACAAAAAGATAGATTCATTCATTTCTGACCTCTTATTTCCTGCCTTTACCTTTTTCACCTAGCTGTGGAACAATATTAGGTTCTAATATTATGTTTTGATAAGTGTTTAATAAAATTAACTATTTAATTAATTTATAATAAAAAAATGATGTAAAATAATATTTTAAATTAAAAATAAATTTTATTAGTAAATTAAAATTTATTTTAACTAATTTAAATTTTATAAATCTAATATATTATTATTGATTTTAAATTAAAATAAATATATCAATTATTTACTTTATAGTATTATTATTTTAAATATAAATTATTTATAAATAATAAATAATTTAAAACTATAATAAATAAGTTATTAATTATTTTAAAATAATAATTATTAAAATTATAAACAATGTGAATTAATTTATAAAAAATACTACATACTAATAAATCACTGTTACCAACAAATCTTATAGATTATAAACTATAAACTTGGCTGTGAAAAAACCCAGAAAGTAATGAAGAAAATATTAAGTAGAAAAAGGGAGGTACCTGTAATCCAAGAAACCCAAACAGAGTCATGAGAGGTAGAGAGAGAGAGAGAAATCTGTTCAGGTTGAAAACCTTGAACAGTTCTTTGAACAAGAGGATCTGTGTCTGGTATATCCACTGCGTGTCCACGGAAGCTTTTGTCAAGTGGAACCGTTACAGGCTTGAAGGGTCCATCTATTGTCCTTGGAATTCCAACTCCCCCATCAACAACCATTATTGAACTTATAAACAACAATGTAACCCAAATTGAACCCATTTTTTAAATAACTTACTAGCTCTGACCTTAAACTTTAGTCTATTAATATGTAGTAGTCACTACTCATATAGACATAAGAAGCTAGTCAAATAATTTTGTGGCGGATTGACTAAATAATTAATTAATTGGGTCACACTAACAAATGTTTTAATTTTATAATATTTATTATTATATTATTTAACAAGTGGGTTAACTTTTCCTTTTTTTTTTCCTGATTATTTATTTTCAAATCTTTGAAGTTCATACGAAGGCAAGACTTGTGTTGTGTTGTTTGGAGCAATTAATATATAGTTGCTTGCTTTGCTTCTAACCACCGTCAACATATGTTATATTACTTCCTTTTCTTCAAAACTAAATTGGAGTAAGCGTCAACGTTTTCTCAACTCTTTACGTTGAAGTTTAGATAAAGAATGTTGGATATGCTTTCAGACTGCTTTATTTTTATTCAAATTTATTTGCTTTATTTACATTTAATATATTGTTTTTATTTTATTACCTTTATTAGCTAATAGCGTAATCAATATTATTTCTAATATAAAGTAAAAGATACTAAATTAAAAATTATATATATATATATATATATATATATATAATATTAATTAGATACTACTTTGGTATTGAATATAAATAAATGAGTTAAAGAAATTTTATGTATTTACTTCTAATTTTATTAAATTTTATTGATTAATTTTTATTTATATTTGAGATCAAAAGAAATATAGTAAAATATAATTCTTTTTAAGTTACTCATTTAATGTTTTCAATGAATTTAGATTTGTTGCAGTCACATTTACACATTCTCGTCAAATCAGTTGACTTAGATTTTAATTATTTTTCAATTTAAAATTTGAACTTTAAAATTTAATTCATTAAGATTGGTTGACAATAACTATTTATGAGTATGTAATTTATAATGTTTTTGATAAATTAATTCAAATAACTTACAAGTTTATAGTTTATCATTTTTCTTTCAAATTTTTTTATTATTGTAATTAAAAATCATTTATTACTCTTTTGAATGTCATTTTATATTTTCAAACTAATTGAATTACTAATTTTATAAAAAAAAATCAATTAACCTATTAGCTATAAATTATAAACTACTACATTCATCTCTTATTATAAATACTAAATATTTTTTTCGGTCTTATTAATAAAAATTGACAGAATATAATGTGTTTATTTTATATGTTCCTGTTTATAACATAACTTATATATTTAGATATGTAAACTAACTTTCATATTCTACAATAAATTAATAATATTAATAAGAAGTAGTATATTTAGAAAAATATAACAACTAATAATATTAATAAGAAGCATGTTTTAAAAAATATAATAAATACATACAATAATTTGAAATAGTTTTTATATTTAAGAACAATATTTTCCTCATAGAGTGCTTATTACATCAATAAATTTTCCCAAACATGCAGCAGATCTAGGTCCCTTTTCTATAACATGCCTCTTTGAATTTGTGTGAGTGTTCGTTCCTTGTTTCCTTGTTCACAGACTGGTCGTACTTTGTATTTCTTTTTGTATCAAGTTGTTGTAAGATGAAATGCATAGATGATCTAAAATGAGGTGGATTTGAAACAAATTAAGTGCTGAATCTAGTATTTCGTAGTGAGATATATAAAGTATTTAACAAAGTTTTTTTTCTGTGTGTAAGACATTGTTAGCATAAAACTCAGGTTAATTCGTTCATTGGTAATGATATTATGCATAATTCTTAGCAAACTAATTAGTTGATTTGATTTTAATAATAAAATGAATTTTATTTATTAAAAAATCCTTACTAATTATAGTTAATGGAAAATTTTGATAGTTAATATCCAATAAATAAATATATTTTAATAAATAAATAAAAAACAATTAATGTTATATTAATATTATAAAATGTAAAATAATTTTGACAGAAAAAATTGTAAATGAGACCTGAGACAGAGGGAATAATTATGTTTGAAATTCAGTATTTTGTTAAATATGTAATTGAAAATATTGATCAAATTGAATATTTTTAACTGCTTTTCTATGAATCGTGATTCGGTCATTCTAACTCAACAAAGGAAAAAGATGATAACTGTCGTCAATTTTCTTATTTTTTGCGATTATAGATTTACTAAAAAGTGCATTTAAGAAACTAAAATATACGTTTTGCATTAAAAAATATTTTTCAATTTTCAATAGTTGAAAATACAAATTTTAATACGTTTCTAATTAATTGTTTTTATTTAATTGTTTCTTAACAAATGTCCGTGAGATACTAATAGTTGTTAGTATTTGTTTAACTACCATTAGGGATGTTCATGTGTACTGATAAATCCGTGAACACGATCACCCAAATAATTCAATTTGTATTTTGAGTCAATTTATTTAAGTTCAGGTATAACTCAAACCAACCTATTGAAATCTAATTATGTTTGGTTCGGATAGCGGGTATAACATTTTAAACCCACGAACATGCAAAACCAACTCATTGACATGATATATATATATTTTTATTTATGTATTTACTATTGATTAATGTATAGTTAAAATTTAGTTGTTGGACTGTGTTTGAGAATTTGTTGTTAATTTAATTGATTTAAATGTTTTGTTGTGTTTATTGATATATTTTAAGTATTAAATGATATGTTGTAATATAATTTTATTATTTTTCAAATATTCAAGTATTTAATTTAATTATATTTTTTAAAATAATTTTATTTTATTTATTAATGGCAAATCCGATTCATTTATAATCGAATTTATTTTGTTTGAATTTAATAGAAAAATAATTGATTGAAAGTCGAAATAAAATTGATTGATTGGAGCATTAGAATTTGTTTAACTCATTCATAAAGCTGTGCCACTAGCTAACTGGGTCCTATATGAAATAGTTGTTATTTAACAAAAACGTAAAAATAATATACCTTTAAACAATCTCGAATTGGATCGTTATAATCCAATTTATTAAACGTGGATTCGAACTCAAAACTGGATTGTTTTGAGCTATTTTGGATGGAAAAATTATCATAATAAAATGAGCAAACACACTACCCAAATCTAAAATTGATCACAAATCTAAATGATCTTCCCAATACCATGTAACAAAGAGAAAACTACTACTTCGGTGTTATGATTGTCATGGTAGTCCTCTCTTTTCTTTATTTGTTTATTGAATTGAGGTGTATATGTAAAACAGTTCAAGTTTTTAACTTTACCCCAGAGGTGATTATGTAAATGTATATTTGATATGAGTAATATTTAAATTTAGAAATAATATTAATGAGTTGGATTAATTTAAAACATATGTTTCGTAAGGGCCACTTAATAATAAATATCTACACTCAACTAATCAAATAGATATATAAGATTATACCATCATAGAAACACATATGGTATAACTTCTAAACATATAACTAACAAAAAAATTTAATTTTCTTATGAAAATTCAAATCGATAAATTCATATTTTTAAATAGAATTAAATAAGCTTTTAGTCCTTGTAAATATATAATACTTTGTTTTTAGTTTTTAATATTTTTTCTTCAAACAATAATTTTTCAAATATTGTCTATCAACAATTTTAATTTCTATTTTAAAACTAACTCATGTGTATTATTTGAATTTTTGGATGATTATTAGCAGACATATTTAGAATATTATAAAAATATTTTTTATAAAATATTAGATTTTTTTAACAAAAATATGAATTTGTAAGTTCTAAAAGGTTAAAAAAATCTATTTAATTCACCATTTGTTAAATTTTTTAACTTTTGTCATATATTTTTTTTAATGTTATAAATATAAATGTAAAAAATTATTTAAAAATTCAAATGATACACATTAATTCATGTAAAAACATAGAGCGAAATTGTTGATTTGAAAATATTCGAGAGATTATTGTTTGAAGATGATTTTTAAAGAACTAAAAATGAAATATAATATATTTATATGAACAAAAAAATTTATTTAACCAGTTTAAATAATCCCATTGTAATATTGGAATCTAATTGAAATGACAAAATGGATTGTCCCCTTATCCGCCAAAAACATGGAAGGGTGAGGGGTTGGTCCATCAGAGTCTAAATAAAAAACAATTTTTTTTTCATCTTAAGTCTTAACTCATGACTACTTCCCAATTCACAAAATATTAGAGGATTTTGTTAAGATATTATATTTTCATAATTTTAGTTTCATGTTTTTAATAGATTGTGAATTGATATGGTGGAGATATTAAGGGTTTGTTTGATTCACATCATAAAAACTCTATTTTAGTATTTTAAAATTAAAAAAGTTGTTCGAATTATTTATTTTTTAAAATTATTTTGTAAAACTATTTTTAATATTATACTTTTTAAAACTAAAAAAGTAAAATAAATAAATGATGTTTTCCTTTTCATTTTTCTTAACTCTCTAGTCAAAATATGTTTTAAAAATTGAAGTTGTCAAATAATTTTTTTTAAATTTATTTTTAAAAATAGTTTTATAAAATTTATTTATAAAATAATTTTAAAAAACTAAAAAGTAAAACACAATCAAACTATTTCTAATCAAAATAGTTTTTTTAATTTATTTATAAAATTTATTACATATTCAATATTTTTAGATGATGAATTATAAATATTTAAATGATAATTTTTATATTTTTGTTTGACTCATTAATTTTTTTTTTTGATTTATTTGAAAAGTTTAATTGTTATGCACTTTTGTAAAAAGTTTTTAGTCCATCACAATAATTCATATAAATAACTTTAGAAGTGATTATACTAAAAATCAAACATCTTTCATTAATTAATACTTGTGATTGACTAACATATTAAATATTGCCTACTTGACCGGATATATGAATTAAACCCTTCTTTAAATGGATTTTAATTTTATTTATACTTTTATATAATTTTTATGAAATTATTTATTAATAATTTTTTTTAAAAAAGTTGACGGCTGACCCACTAACCCGCTTGTCCCGTCTTATAAAGAGATGAAGTAAATTTTTTAACCGTATTAGTCGATCCATCTATTTAGACGGTTTAATGATGTGGCGGGTTTTGCTATTTTTAAAATCTATTTATCGCGAGAGAAAGAGATTATCTAAGTTAAAATTTATGATATTTACTTATATTGATCGTAATCTTGATTTTCACAATTATATGAATTAATTAATTTTTTGTTAAAAAAAATGAAGCCAGTTGAGTTGAGTCGAGGGTTTCCTCTTCAGCGAGTCACTTGTTGCGAAGGAAAAGAATATACCGTAGCAGCATCATCAACGATGAAACTCGGTGTCTGAAAGTAAACCCCTAACCCACTGAGTCCACTCACTGTAATCGATCACCAGTGAACCTATAATGGATTTCATCGAGCTAGAAGCAGTAGAAGGCCTCCGTTGGTCATGGAATTCATGGCCATCATCAAAATCAGAACTCATAATCCCACTAACCATCATGTGCACACCCTTAACCCAACAAGGCACAGACCTACCTCTTCTCCCTTACGATCCCCTCTCATGCACTCGATGCGGCGCCGTTTTGAACCCATACGCTCGTCTCGATTATCAATCACGTATCTGGCACTGTCCCTTTTGTTCTCAACGAAACCCTTTCCCTCGTTCTATTGCTGATACTAATCTACCTGCGGAACTCTTTCCTACTTATACAACTGTTGAGTACAATTCGCCTTCGCTGTTTCATCCTCCGGCTTTTGTTTTTGTTATTGATGTTTCTTCTTCTGAAGATGATCTTCGTCCCCTTAAGAATGAGATTCTGCTTCTTCTTCATCATTTGCCTGATAATGCTCTTGTTGCTTTGATTACTTTTGATTCCATGGTTTCTCTTCATGATCTTCACTTTTCTCACTGTTCTAGGCTTGTTGTTTTGCACGGTGACCGTCAACTTTCTTC
>NC_021164.2:64805158-64870878 GCF_000331145.2 Cicer arietinum
CCGATCAGGTACCGCCGGTTACCTTTCTCATTCATTCACTGTTCTATTAGTTACTATATGATTAGGATTATTTATTTTATTTTGTTACACATATGATTAGGATTATTCTTGTAATGCTTTATTTCTAATTCAGTAATAATCAGTACTCTAGTTAGGTTCACACTTGGGCCCTGTTTGGATTGTTGTATTTGAGCTTAACTACTTACCTAAGCACTTTGAGAATGTTTGACAGAGCTTATGAAAACAATTTATAACATGTTCGTAGACTGGTTTTAGCTTATTTTCATAAGCTCTCCATGATATCTTATGAAAACACTTATAGCTTATACGAACATAGTTTGATTTTGTTTTATATTTGTTATAGAAGTAGCTTATACATAAGCACTAGTATGATAAATGTTTATGCTATTCCAAACAGGATCTTAGATTGTTAGTTAGTTAAGTAATTGCTATATCAATGCAATATGTTTACATTACAGTTCAGTGCACTGCAGCTTAGTTAGTAAGTTGAGGAATTGGTTTTCTTTTTTTTATCCGCAAAAGCAAGCAATTTGCTTATTAATGTGTGCTATTGCCAGGTTTACATTTACATTTGAGTGCACTGCACTTCTTTATGCTGATTGTTTGTTTTCTTTTATTGGTATATTTGGTTTTTTCTTCTTCTCAGATACGGCAGTTTCTCAACATTAGCCGTCCGCACCAGCTGCTTATTGGACAAACACAACCTGTCCCCAAGCAGGGATTTCTGTTGCCAATTTCAGAATGTGAGTTCAGTATTACTGCTGCAATTGAAGATATACATTCTACGTACAACTTCAGGTCCGTCAGCCGTCCCCCGAGGGCCACTGGAGCTGCAATTTCAGCTGCCCTTGGACTTTTAGAGTGTTGTTTTGTAAATACTGGCTCCAGGATCATGCTCTTCACTTCTGGACCTGCTACTCTTGGACCTGGTATGGTTGTGGACTCTGATTTCCGGCAAACTATGAGAACCCACAATGATATTTTCAGTGGGCAAGTGAGACACCATGCTAAGTCTTGCAGTTTCTACAGACAGATTGCCAAGAGTCTGACTGATGTGTCTGTTGTTCTTGATGTGTTTGCTTGCTCCCTTGACCAAGTTGGAGCTGCCGAGCTTCGAGAACCTGTTGAGCGCTCGGGTGGATTTATGATTCTCGCTGAATCCTTTGAATCTGATCAATTCAAGAAATGTCTAAGGCACTTGTTTAAATGTGACGACGAGGGCTTTTTGAAGATGAATTTTGATGCAACCATTGAAATAGTGACCACTAAAGATGTCAAAATCTCTGGAGCTCTTGGACCTTGTGTGTCTCTTAATAAAAAGAACAGTTCAGTGAGTGAGGCAGAAGTTGGACAAGGTGGTACCTATGTGTGGAAGTTGAATACACTCACTGAGCGAACTTGCATCGCTTTTTTCTTCCAAGTGAGTGATGAGCAAAAAATTCAGCCTGGCTCTGCATTTTTAATTCAGTTTATAACACGGTACAGGCAGGGGAACATGGTACTCCGAAAAAGAGTCACCACTGCTGCGAGAAGGTGGGTTGCAAACCACTCTACAGATATTGCTGCTGGGTTTGATCAAGAAGCAGCCGCTTCAGTTATGGCAAGACTTGCTATTCTCCGAGCAGAGACATGCCATGCCCGTGATGTCATCAGATGGCTTGATGACACACTCATTCGTTTTACCGCTAAGTTTGGGGACTATGTGCCAGAAGATCCTTCTTCCTTCCGTTTATCTTCCAACTTTTCCCTTTATCCCCAGTTTATGTTCCACTTAAGGAGATCCCAATTTATCGATGTCTCTAACACTACTCCTGATGAAACTGCATATTTCCGGCTTATGCTGAACCGAGAGGGAGTAGTGGGCTCTCTTATAATGATTCAACCTACACTTTTCCAATATTCATTTGATGGGCCACCTGTTCCAGTACTTTTAGATATTCGTTCCATTTGCCCTGATTCTATCTTGCTCTTTGATTCTTTCTTCCTTGTGGTGATTCATTATGGGTCCAAGATTGCTCAGTGGAAGAAGGTTGGTTATGATAAGGACCCAAATCATGAGAACTTTAGAAAGCTGTTGGAAGCCCCAGAACTGGATGCAGAGCAATTGGTGGCTGAAAGGGTTCCAGTGCCAAAGATTATAAGATGTGACCAGCATAGTAGTCAGGCTAGGTTTCTTCTTGCCAAGTTGAATCCATCTGTTACTCAAAATTCAACATACACAGATGGTTCAGATATCATCTTTACTGATGAGTTGAGCTTGCAAGTTTTTCTAGATCAATTGCAGATACTGGCAGTGCAAGGCTGATAAAGAAAAACTCTTAATTATGGTTGTTCTCTTTAAAATGGTCTCATGGAAAAGATAAGAAATTTGTAAGTAGTTTTTAAAGAAGAGGTTTTATGTTTTCGGCGGATTGTGCTTTCTTGTTTTTTTATGAGGTGTAAAATAGCTGGTGTCTTTAATGTGATTAGAATATGATTTTGTCCATTAGACTAGTTTTGAAGATGTAGCATCCTGCATAAGGTTGCTGCTATTCAGCTGACTAGAAAGTAGAAACTGTATCATCTCTTACTTTGTTGTTTATACTGTAAATATCAGTTCATGTTGTCAAATGAAAGATGAAGCTATTTTCTGTTTCCTTGCTTTTATGTTTTTGTTTACTGTTTCATTGCTTTTCTGTTTTAGCTGCTTTATTTTCCCTTTCACAGCGAAGACATTTTCTGTTAGTACTTTATAAAACCCATTTCCTCCAATCCAACACCTCAAAATTGTTAAATAAATCTTACTAACAACTTTATAGGGTTAGATTTCAACTACCATTAGAATTAAATGAAAGAGTATTTGATAAAAAATATCTGTATCACTACACCTTTTTCATTTAAACACATAAGGAGTTTTTTCTTCACACTTTTGTTACTATTTTTTGGTTAAAATTATGTATACAATTTTTTATTTTTATTTTCTCCTATTGATAGTATTTCTATTGATTTTCTAATTTTTTTTTTCTCTTTGCACCCAAGCAAACTAAAAACTATTTTTTTTGTACAGTTTACTAGTTAACTTGAATTTATCATCTCCTATAAAATTTAGATATATGTTAATGAATGTACTGATTATAAAATAAAAATATTCATTAAAAATATAATTTGTTAAGTTGTTGATATATTAAATGTATATTTTATGATAAATACATTCTTTAATTTTTTAATCACTGTTTTATAACTTTCTCCAGTGGGATTTTTTTTTTTAAACTTTATATAAGAAAAATTAAGAGCTGATAATTCTCTCTAATAATTAAAATTGTAATTATACGTCTGAAATAAATCTAAAGAAATGAATGCATTGCTATGGAATTGAGTAATTAAAGGATTTGTATTTTCTCTTTTTTTTTTCTTTTCATGTTGAGAGTGTCATGAATTCAAAAATATTATTTTATTCAATTTTTTTTATAGAAGTTCATAAAAATTATTTTTATATCTATGATTCTCACAACAAGAGATTGGAATTAACAAAATCGGATCCAATAAAAACCCAACTGTATTGTGTATAAAATAATTTAATTAATTATGGAGAGAGTAGGTTAGAATTTGTGCTGGCAATAACAATGAACATTTTTGGTGTTAATTAGTTGCTTTGCTTGTCTCGTGGTTGCGTTTGCATAGGCCATGTGTACATTGGCCCACTCGCAGCAACACCAAGCGCCTCTTTCATCCATTTCACAGAAAATGCAAGTGCTTATGCCATTGCATTGTTCAACTCAACTTGTTATTATTTCCAAATAATTACACTCTTTAACTAACTACCAGTATTTCATTGCTCCTACACTCTTCTCTCAACCTCTCTAACAAATCAAATCTACGAACACAATCAAAATAAAGAAACCCTAGAAATATTATTATTATTAATATAAAGTACTAATAATAATGGCGAAGAAACGGGTCCCCGATTGGCTCAACAGTCCTCTCTGGTCCTCCCCCTCCGAACGTTTCTCCGCCGTTTCTTACCCACCGGAACCTCCCTCTCCACCTCCCGTACCTATTGAAGAACCTCCTCCCCCAATTCAACATTCGCGAATCAATCACAATGCCGTTGACACTTCACCTCCCTCTTCCTCGTCTTCCTCCTCCGTTTCTACTTCCTCCGCCGATGACATGTCCCTATCCCGTCAGGTCCAGTCCCAGGCCCAATTGTTAACCGAGGTATGTTTCACTTCTTCATCATCATTATTTATTATTGTTAATTGTTAAAATATAATAGTATTGCTAACTCTTTTCTTTGGTTACTATTAGTTATCTAGGAAAGTCATAGATATGAGGGAATTAAGGAGAATTGCATCTCAAGGGATACCCGATGTTCCTGGTTTACGTTCTACTATATGGAAGGTACCTACTTACCTTTTCATTTTTCTTTGAATTTTAACTACCACAGATACAATGCATATATTTATTTGAGCTTATTTACTGGCATAAACACTTATGACTTGTGAGACTCTTGGTGAGAGCTTATGGGAATAACCAATGACATGATCCATTGGAGTTAGCTTTAAATGTTTTCAGCTTACTCTTGTGAGCTCTCCAAGGTAGCTTATAGAAACAACTTATAGTTTATATGAAAATAATTTGACTTTATTTTATCTTTTGTTATAGAAATAACTTATATGTTCATAAACACTTATGTTATATGCGCTTAATTAGGTTGTTTATCCAAACAAAGTCTTATTCGTGTAACTTTTGCAGCTTTTACTAGGGTATCTTCCACCCGATCGAGCCCTTTGGTCCTCTGAATTAGCAAAGAAGAGGTCCCAATACAAACGTTTCAAACAAGACATTCTCATCAATCCTGTAAGTTAGTTGATTTGGTTGGTTATTCACACTAAATTAATTCTATTTGATTTTTCTGCTTAGCTCCCATCTGAATGTTTTTGTGCCTAGTCAGTCAGAAATCACGAGGAGGATGTGCAATGCTGCTAATTATGATGCTGACGATGTCAAATGTGAGACAAGGGGCATGCTTTCTAGATCACAAATTACTCACGAGGAACATCCTTTGAGTCTTGGCAAGACCAGCATATGGAATCAGTTTTTCCAGGTACTATGCAAACTTTTCTCTATAAGAAATTAGAAAGCTACTTGTACTTCCCTTCTGCATGAACTGTATTTATGCTGCTTTGCACCATTGCTTTAATCATAGTTACTGTATTCTCTGTTATGAGGTAAGTTTCAAAATTGTATCAGTGCTTCTTTGGATATATGTTACCTTTATGTTTATCGCTTCCAAATGTGGTGTGTCCGTAAATTTTGTAAAGCTACAAAGTCAAGTTTTTTGAATTAATCGCGCATCAGTAGCTTTTCAATGTGGTTCCGATCGAACGGACACTTAGTATATGCTGTGTGAGTTCTTCATGTCATGACTTATTTTATTTGTACAATAACAGCAGGTCTTGAGGTAATTATATCTAGCAAATGTGCTGCCACATACTGCTGATGAACTTGCTGTTATTGATATTTTAATCTTTAATGATCTTGCTTCAAAATATATGAATCTCATTTAATGTACTGTATTCTGGGGAGTGGAGGGCTGTTGTGCTAATAAATGTTACACTTCATGTGTTTTAGGACACCGATATCATAGAACAGATTGACCGCGATGTAAAGCGTACTCATCCAGATATGCACTTCTTCTGTGGTGATTCTCAATTAGCAAAATCTAATCAGGTTGTTCCGTTGTTTCTTTCGAAACTAATGCAAACTTAGTAACTGAAGCCATTTTCTTGTCATGAATCTTTTGATTTGATTTTCTTTTTTGGGGGCATTTTCAGGAGGCTTTAAAGAACATATTAATTATTTTTGCAAAGTTGAACCCAGGTATAAGATATGTTCAAGGGATGAATGAAGTATTGGCTCCTTTATTCTACGTGTTAAAAAATGATCCTGATGAGGAAAATGCAGTGAGTATATATCCACTCAATCTCTCCCCCACTCCTCTTTCACTTTATGTTTGAAAATGTATGATTGCGTTCCGAGAGAATTAGGACAAGAACTGTTGCCAAATTTAAAATACAGCTTCCCATGTACCAAAGAAAATGAAAAATATGTGAAATGATTAATATGTCCATGGAATGTTGACAGGCTTTTAGTTTCCAAAAATAGTTGCTCAGATAGCAGTGGTTGAGTAATGTAGGTTTGTGTCACTCATGTTACATGATTTTAATTTAATACAGTTCAACTGTTGCCAATTATTATATGCAGGCCTTTGCTGAAGCCGACACATTCTTTTGTTTTGTTGAACTATTGAGTGGATTCCGAGATAATTTTTGTCAACAACTTGACAATAGTGTTGTTGGAATTCGTTCGACTATAACAAGATTGTCTCAGCTTTTGAAAGAACACGATGAAGAACTATGGCGCCATCTTGAGGTCACAACCAAAGTAAGACACAATTTGAAGTACATGTTCTATCTAAATATAACAGAGCCATTTTAATAGTTTGAGAAAGGAGAAGCTTTAGAGGGAGAACTTATCCTTAGAATGTTGATTAACACAACTTTGTTGGCACACGAGTAATGAGGACGTTGTTCTGTGCTCTGTTACGTTTAATTTGTTTTTTATATTTTTAAAATGCTTTTATATCTCCAATGTTATTCTATATAAATATTAAATGAACTAGAAAATTTGTTTCTGTTGGTAGACATCGAAGGTAACAAATGTTAGAACTACAGATAGTTAGTAATAACAATAACTTTCCAGTAGGCAGTTAATTGTGGGAGGGGTGGGAATAAATAGGGAGGATGGGATGTTTGTTAGGTTCATCTCCATGTCTGTTTGTGTATCTTCTTGATACTGCGTTGAGGACCAGGAGTTTGCCTAGTGATCGACACCAGAATTTGAATAGAAAAACTGAGTAATATGATACTGAAGTAAAAACAATCAGTTATAATTTCTGTTACAGTGTACAATAAAAGGAAATTTTCATGGAAAACAATGGGCAACGCCTGGAGCCGGGCTCTTTGCAGAATGGAAATATGAAAAACAGAGACTATAAAACTCCCTTTCCTGTGGGAAAACCTTGTTCTCCACTCAATCTAGCCAGATAGTTTTTACTCAAGAATTTTCAGGCAACTTTTTGGTTACGCCCCCTTCAAAATACTCCTCTCTCTTTCTTGTCCTCCCCTTATTCTCGAGTCCCCCTCTCAAATCCCTTTTTGCCTGCTGTTAATTCTATTATGTTCTCCCTCTCTCTTCCCTTCCTATCTCAGTTGAAACCACCTGTTTCTTCTCTCTTTCATACACCAATACAACAGGCCTTGTTTCTTAACCCATTTGTTCATTCTTCTATTCCCAGTTCTATTAGTTTCTCATCTGCTTCCTTGTTTTGGTGATGTAATCTTCTCTATGTGACTTGTTGGTTTGGTCACTTATAGATCGAGTTACTCGATATCTTTAATTTTTCAGACGATTTGAGAGTATGCTTGCCTTAGTTATTGAGCAGTTGATTAGAAAAATCTCACATTTCTGTTTCTAAATATCAGGTCAACCCCCAATTTTATGCATTTAGGTGGATTACTCTCCTCTTGACTCAGGAATTCAAATTTTCAGACAGCCTTCGTATTTGGGACACCCTTTTAAGTGACCCTGAGGGTACACAGGTATAAACTTATTCCTTTCTACCTTCTATTGTGTCAGGTTATAGGTTATTTGAAAAATATCTTACAGTATCTTGATTTTTTTAAAGTAATTTTGAGTAACTTACATATCTTAGGATTAGTTGACATTATAAGAGATGATTTAGAGTTATTAAGTTACTTTTAGATTGCAAATATAAAGCAAAGGACTTGGCCTCTTTTAAGTGGAGGATATGTTATACTTTCTGTATATTGGCAAAGGACAAGGTGTCCTCTAAAAGAAATCACAAAGCTGAAGGAAAATAAGGTAAAACAACACAAGCAGGTGTGGGAGGAGTCAAATAAGGAACCATCTCAACTTCCCTAAAACCCTCCTGAAAGAAGTCCGCAACAAAAGGGAACAATTTTTTGAGAAAAAACACAACGCAGCACTCCATTTTTCCTTCAGAAAAGAAGACCATTTTATTCACACTGCAACTGGATAAAATTCTGAATTGTTGATTTGTTCATTTACAGTGAATCACTCCCTACTATACTTAATAACATGTATCCTGTTTCCCCCGACTCACAAAAAAATATAACCTGTTTGGTGTTCAATGATTTTATATATAGAACAAAATTAACGGTAATTTCTTTGTGTTGCACTTAATTGTGCAAGGGTATGTTGCAACTTACAAGTCATGTGCTTTTCATGACCTTCCTACAATAGATTAATTTTTTTCTCAAATTGTGTATAGAGAAAAGCACGGGATCATGTGTTTTATTTTATCAAATACCATGTAATTCTTTAATAGAAAAACTGGAAACTAACTCTTAGTACTACTGTGTAGGAGACACTTCTTCGGATATGCTGCGCAATGCTAATTCTCATGCGTCGGCGCCTCCTGGCGGGTGATTTCACTTCTAATCTCAAGTTGCTCCAAAGTTATCCTTCTACAAACATTAGCCATTTGCTCCATGTTGCCAATAAGTTACGTGTACAGTCAGTCTAGTGGTTTTGCAGCTGATTTTTTGCATTTTATTTTTGGTTTTCAGGTTTCAACGTCGCATTTCAATTTTATGTTTGTAAATTACTCTGTAAATGTTGGTTCAGAGCAGCAATTCGTATTGTTTTAGATTCATTTTTTTTCGTTTCTAAATTTTTTGTTTATTGTGTAAGCCTAGTTACTGTGATCTTGATGAAACTCTCTTGTATTAAGTAATCCACTACACGGTTCCCGCATATATCCTTAAAAGGACAACAGATTTGGGGAGTCTCTTATTAAGACTACATTTTGTAATATTTAAGGCTTTTAAGCTGTATCATGTGCTCTTGTTGACTGATGGTTGGTGGCTTGGTTTTCAAATTTATGGCTTCATATGATATCACTAACCTGATTATGCATTTCTCCTATTCTATCAAACGACACCATCTATTTGTAGTGTTTGATAGAACATGTTACAAGCATATGATAGAACATAACATATTATCCGTGTTTATCAAAAGCAAATTAAAACAGTAGATATTATGGTATATTTGTATAAACATAAATAAGTTGTACATTTTCATTGAAAAAGTGAAAAGCAACGAAGGTATAATTTTTCGTATTTCGTTACCTTTCTTTCAGTGTTAAATTTTTGTCAACAAAAAAATAAATAAATAATAAAATTAATCGATGTCATTTATTTTTTTAAATCATAAACTAACGATAAATAAAAACAAATTACGTGTCTTAACATTTTAAAGAGTACAACCTTAAACTGGACCCTTTAAAGGACGACAATAAATAAAAATTTAAAGCTTAAATAATTACTTACGTCGGTATGAATTATAGAAGATATTTATTATACGCTATTATTTGGCATATAGAGCCCTAGTAGTAAAAATTAACTTATTAATTGGATTTCCTTTTGATGCGTTATTTGTGGAAAATATTCTCACTGTCATAGATTCATACACACTCCGGGCTAAAAAGAATAAACTTTTTAGTTTTTGATGCTAAACGATCAGACAGAATACCATTCAATTCAATACATGCACCTTTTGGGTACCACAACACGTGTTAAATATATCTTTAGACATCAAAAGTATTTTACTTGATCTTTTTGATATTACCTTATTATAATTTTGATATTATCATACCACAACCGACCTTAGCTCAGTTGGTAGAGCGGAGGACTGTAGTTGGTAACAAGCCAAATAGCCATCCTTAGGTCGCTGGTTCGAATCCGGCAGGTCGGAATATCTTTTTTAGTTTTCTAATTTAGTCATAATAATAACTCATAGTCTAATTATAACATACTGTTACAATTGAGACGCGCATGTAAATATAGCATTGTATTAGTATAATCTAAACTTGTAATAATCATGTTCTGTTCGACAACTTGCCAATTTAATTAGTTAAAATGTCAAAACTTATAATTTGGTAGCTTAGTTATTTACCTTGTCACTTACATCGAAGCACTCTTTCATTACCATAAATAATCCTTTCATGCTCATAGAAACAAAACAAATTCAATCACAATATGAAACAAAAAAATCAATAATCTTTATTACATTAAATAATTTCTTTTGAATTGTTTTTGTTAACATTGTTGTTGTACAAAAATGAGCATATATTCAAATGAAACTTTGTTCAGCTCAGTTACAAAATTGAATGAAACGTGGTACCTAGTTTGTTATCAGGCTCCACCACATACTGTTTCAGATGGTTTATGGGGTGGCCAAAAAAGTGGCAGGACTCCAATGAAATCTTTCTTCCCCCTGTTTGAGTTGCAAGTGCTTATCATTTTTGTACTCACCCAAATATGTTGTTTCCTTCTCAAACCCTTGAAACTCCCTCAATTCATTTCCCAAATGATGGTAAGTACCTCCAATTTCCATTTACATATTTTAACAAAATAATTGAATAATTTAGGGTGAATGTCAAATCATTGATATTGACACATATACCAAATACGAGACTGATATATCAACATGAATAATAATTTGAAAAAATGAATTAATTAAATGTAATCAATGTGTTGTTGGTGTTATGTTGAACAATGAATTATGTCTTTGATTAGAAGAGTTGGTGCTCTATACACACCAATAAATTTATTATTGTTCTCTAGTTTTTTCATTACACTATTTGAAAAAGTTTAATTACGCTGACTGAAAAAAATAAATAAATTTTGTCTTTAATTCGGTTGTTAAGAGTTGGAGACACCAAATTAGAGATAAGTGAACAAAGATGAAGACCAAGACTTGTATATTTAAACGAGATTAAATGTCGTTTTTTTTTGTCTTGTTTATTTGTTAATTAAAAATAAACAAATTTGGGTTGAAATTAAACACACATCATTAATCTATTTGCAGGCTGGTGTGATTCTAGGTGCTTTATTTCATCTAAAGACAGTGGACACATACATGGACAAATTATTCCCATATGGAACTCATGACGTCATTTCATCAATTTCATCAATTGGTTTTGTAATCTTCATTTTCATAAATGGTGTTCAAATGGATTTCAGCATGATAACAAGGACAGGAAACAAAGCATGGACAATTGCCATAGTTGGATTAGTAGTACCATTATTTGTTGGTTTTGCACCAATACTCACATTCCCTGAAAAACTAGTAGCCATTGAAAAAGCCAATGGCCAGGGAATTTACGTTGCATTAGTATCACATATTATAAGTTCATTTGCTGTTATTGCTTCTTGCGTAAGTGAACTTCAAATCCAAAACTCTGAGCTTGGTAGATTGGCATTGTCATCAGCTTTGGTTTCTGACATATTGAGTACTATCATGACAACAACTGGTGTTACTATTGTGAGTACTCCTGATATGGAAGTTGTTTCAAGAAACTTGTTCTCACTTTTCACACTTGCTGTGTTTATTCCATTAATATGTAGGCCAATAATGTTTTGGATCATCAAACATACACCTGAAGGAAGACCTGTTGAAGAGGGTTATATTTATGTTATCATTGCTATGGTTTTTGGTTTAGGTGTTTTTACAGTTAAGATTGATCAACAATTTGTATTAGGAGCTTTCATTTTGGGATTGTCTGTGCCAGAAGGACCTCCTTTAGGATCTGCATTGGTTAAGAAGCTTCAATTCTTCGGTACATCGTTCTTTTTGCCCATTTTTGTGACTACTTCTGTGTTGAAGGCAGATTTTTTCATAGATTTTTCATCATCTGTTGTGGTGTCTGTTGGTATGGTGGTGCTTTTTATTCACTTGGTCAAAATAGCAGCATGTTTTGTAACTGCACTCTGTTGCAATATGCCTGTCACTGATGCTTTGTCACTTTCGCTTATTTTGAACACCAAAGGCGTCGTGGAAATCGGCATCTACAATTCCTTATACGACAATAATGTACTACATATTCTTCTATTTAGATTTAAATATGTTTTTCGTCCTTTAGTATATATGGTTATTTCGCTTTTGGTCACCCCGAAAAAAATTTCATTCATTTTGGTTCCTCATTTCTAACTCAACTTCAGTTTTGATAGCTATTTAGAAAGACTGATTTAGAGATCTATGTATGCAGATTGTTGATGGCCAAACATATGGAATATTGATGATAAGTATAATGATCATAGCAACCATTGTGCAATGGACGGTGAAGTTATTATATGATCCTTCAAGAAAATATGCAGGCTACCAAAAAAGGAACATGATGAGCTTAAAACACCACTCAGATCTAAGAATACTATTAACTATTCACAAACCAAACCACATTTCAGCAGCAACAGATTTCCTAGACCTATGTTGTCCAACACATGAGAATCCCATCACAGTTGATGTACTTCATCTAATTGAGCTAGTTGGAAGAGCATTACCAGTTTTCATTCCTCATTGTCTTCAAAGACAAGCATCACTATCCGCTTCACACAAATCATACTCAGACGATGTCATCGTTGCTTTCGATATCTATGAGCACAACAATCCACATGCTGCATCAGTTTACACTTACACGGCTATATCTCCATCAAATCTCATGTTTGAAGATGTTTGCAACCTTGCATTGGACAAAGTTGCATCCATGATAATTCTTCCATTTCATATAAGATGGTCTAGTGATGGTGTAGTTGAATCTGATGACAAGAAAACATTAAGAGCAATGAATCACAGAGTTCTTGAAATAGCTCCATGTTCTGTTGGAATCCTCGTAACACGCGCTAATTCAAAACAAACAGGAACATCCACCATATCATCGACATCATCATCAACAACAGAATATTCCAGTACTACTCGATTAGCTGTCATTTATATCGGTGGAGCTGACGACGATGAAGAGATTTTATGCTTAGCAAAACGTACGATGAATAACCCGAGGATCAACCTAGTTGTTTACCACCTTGTTGCTAAAGATTGCATGGCAGAATTGGAAGATTTAATGGTAATTGGAGATGAAATGTTACAAGAAGTGAAGCATGCAGAAAATGTGAGGTATCAAGAGATATTCACAAAAGATGGATCACAAACAGCTTGTTTTCTACGTGAAATAGTGAATGAACATGATTTTTTTATAGTTGGAAGAAGACATGGAATTCATTCTCCTCAAACTGAGGGACTAACTGAATGGAGTGAATTTCCTGAACTTGGTGCTATTGGTGATTTTCTTTCTTCACCTGATCTTAATAGTCGTGCATCTGTTTTGGTTGTGCAGCAACAACTCTCTATCAAAACGGAATTGAAAGGGTGGATTTTGTAGTTGAAATGTATACAAGGTCAGGACATAATCCACCTTCTATTTCTGTGATGAAATTTATGTATATTCTAT
Organism: Cicer arietinum; assembly: GCF_000331145.2. Taxonomy (NCBI): domain Eukaryota; kingdom Viridiplantae; phylum Streptophyta; class Magnoliopsida; order Fabales; family Fabaceae; genus Cicer; species Cicer arietinum. The sequence continues at coordinate 64,818,552 of NC_021164.2, forward strand.
TTAAGAGAAATTATTAGTTGTTAGAAAAGGATTGTCACATTTTAATTTCTTATCCTCATGTGAATATTGAGGAGTTAGCTATATACATTTGCTTGGATCTTTATATTCTAAATGTTGATGTTCATGTTATTGAAAATGCCATGGAATTGAGAAAAATGTGGAACATTATTTAGTTCCTTGAGAAAAAATGTCCATTAATAGTCAATCACAATTACAAAAAAATTAGGACACTTAGATCTTTCTTTTGTAAGGACCCATTTTGAGTTGATAACTCAAAGAATATTCATAATTTTCTTTTCCTCAAAACTAAATTTGAGTCTTTACTTTATTTTTATTATGATTTAAATTTTATAGTGATTACAAGACTAAAGTAAAGTAGAGACTTAATTTTAAATTTAAATGATCAAATTTTAAAATCTAACGTGAGAAAGGATAAAATAATTATTTTTAAATTTAAATGATTATTTTTTATTTTGCATGAATTTTGATTTATATGTTCATTCTTTCGTTTTCTTTACTTTTTCCTCACTAAAATTAGTTCAATTGAATGAGTCCAACTTTTTTACTTAAATACAAAAATCAAATAAAAAAATACTAATTAAGGTGAAGTATTTTGTTGTGTTTCAATTTGATTTGTTTTGTATGTACAACTATTTAATTACATTTGTAGTAATTTATTTATATATTTATTTTATTGATTTGTTATATATATATATATATATATATATATATTTATCTATGATTTATTTGTTTATTCATATATTTGTCAAAAATTATTTATTTTTTATTTCATTCAATTACTTCACTTTTCTTTCAACCGCGCAGTGTTCTTAAAGCAAATTAAGGAAAATCTGTTTAAGTTTTTAATTTTGCGATACGATCCCTCCATGTTTCCCTATAGATCCAACGGCTATGAGATCTTCTTAGAGCAGAAAGCCACAGTGGCCGTCGATCTGACCCAGACCCAAACCAAGTGGATGCGTCTTTTCCTCCTTCCTCTTCATTTTGTTCTTCTTATTCTCTCTCTTCACGCTCAAATCCTCTCAAACTGAAACCTAGCGCCACCTTTAAACTCCGATTCCGGCAGCCACAGATCTCATCTCCCAATATTAAACCGATTAAAGTGTCTCTTATTATCTCTTATTATCTCTTATTCAAAATACCTCAATTAATTTTCGGTTCTGGTAAGTTTCTTCTTCAACACCGCCATTTTTGGGTGTTTCTGAACAACCATGAAAGTTTAAGAAAAGGCACGGGTTAAAGAATTCAGGACATCGTGGTCGTAAGAATCATCGTATTTGTTTCTGTTTATATATTTCTTTCGCAATCATTTGTTCTAGAATGAATAGTAATCTTGTTATCTTTGTTTTTTTATGCCTAATATGAATATTGTTATCAATCTTCATAGATGAGTTTTAGAGATATCAATCATTTTATTTTTCCGATCAATTCCGATTTATTATTGTTGTTTGTGATAATTTATTTAAGAGATGCATTTCGGTGTAAATTTTTCCCTAACATCCAAAGATAATACTAATATTGTATTCCGCTAAATCACCCCACTTTGGAATTGGTGTGATATAGTAAGCCACATATGGATTCTCTAATTTTATTGCGGGAAAGGCAAGGTAGCAGCTACCCTTATTTTTGATCCGTTCGATCTATCAAATGATCCAAAGCAAGCCAAGTAGAAATAACAACTGTTTTCTTCTTTTTTTTTAAAATAAAGCTTAATAGAGAATACACATTATATACCCTTGTTGCCTGCCGCTGCGATACTTTCGCGCTGATGCTCTTCCTGTCAGCTGTGATGCCGTTGACACGTCGTAGAGGGAAACTTTGTTGATTCGGAAGCATTTAAGGGTGCAAGGGAGAAGGCAATCTTTGTCTTTCATCTCTCCTTAATATTTTTTTTTGGAAAACTTTTCTATTTGTAAGATGAAGAGGTAGTGCCTTCTTGAAGTCGTTGGCTTTGACGACGTGCCTTTGGGACTTGCCTCGATGTTATACTTCTTCCCAATCCGGTTGTCGATGACGGTAGGAAGAACACTGTCACGTGAAGTTCTGATTTTATGCTTTATTATTTTTTCAAATACGTAGAACACCACACGGCTCATTCTGAACTGCTCGATTGATCCAATGGTGCAGAAGAAGCGAAAGGTATTCTACCTTTCGCGCCTTAATGCTAGACAATCTGTTTCCCGAAATGTTGGTTTATCATTAGATGAAAGTGTTTTACACTGTCAGTGTATGTCCATTAAATCATTTGAGTTGATATATGGTATGGATGGTTAAATTGAAGCGCTGGCGCAATTTGCAATAATTGCTTCTTCAGTTATTTGGTTGGGGTTTATTGGATTTCTTTCTGTCCTTAAGACAATGGCGATTACAAGAAGCATTAAACATACCTTATTATCTCTCTTAATCTACCTTGCCTGCAATTGAATTGAATTCAATTTGATTCTATTATTCTTGTCATATTTGTAATGATTCCAATCACAATGGATATAGTTATGGAGGAGCAATTCATACTTAGAGTTCCACCTAACATTGCGGAGCGGATAGAGCGTCTTCTGAATGAAAACAATGCTTCTTCATCTGAAGACAAGTCGCTAGATTTGCAATTTAGTGAGGATGGAAGAAGCGGTACGTTTATGATTGGAAATGAGCACTTCCCGGCTGCTCTACTGGACCTTCCTTCTGTCGTTGAATCATACAAGACTTATGACGATAACTCTTTGGTTAAGACTGCTGATATTGGTCAGGTCAGGTATCTGTCGCTGTTCACATTATTCATTCAGTCTTAATCTTACTCCTAGATTCAGATAATTAAATAACTGCTTGCCTTCTTAATGAATCCAACTAACAGATGATTATGGTGAGGGAATCTGGTGATGTTGCTCCAGATGTAATCGAGTGCAGACATGGCCTTACCCCTCCCATGAGAGATGCCCGCAAGCGTAGATTCCGCCGAGAGCCTGACCTTAATGTATTCTTTTTTATTTTGCATGATAACATTATCTTAGCATACCCGGCACCTCTCTATCTCTGTGTTTGTATTTTGTGTGCTCTCTTACTTACCATATTTTTTCAACTTTCCTTTTCCAGCCTGAGCTTGTCTCCCGTGTTGAGAAAGATCTTCTCAAAATCATTGCTGGAGGAACGGTTGACAATCTTGATATCCTTTCATCTTGTTTCCAAGCAGTAATTTAGTTAACATTCCAAATTTTTATATACAAATTTATGGTTCTACTTTAAATAATTTATTTGAAATGGATGGCTGATGAGATCATTTTTTATACATACCTTCTTTGCTCTTATGACACATCTCTCTATTTGACATGAGGTTCATGGGATATCCCATCGTAGCTATTTGCATCAAATAGTGCAAGTGTAATCAACATTTTTGTATTTTCTTGACTGAGATTCACATGTGGAAATAGCTGAGCAAGAAGGTGACGAGAATGCTCGAGGTGCTAATAAAAAACCTGCAGCTGCACCTGTATCAAAGCATGATGTTCCGGAGCCTCTTACAAACGCTGGGGATCCTGACAGAAGTGACTCTGATGAATCTGATGACTCAGTTTGACCGATATTAGCTGCCAAAGATATATCAGATGAATGCTAGAAACACCTTTTGTTGACAAATTTCTCAAACACTCAGATAAATTTTTTTTAAAGAAAAGTCAATTTGGTTGTCTCATTTTTGAGAAAATATATTGACCTTTTAAAAAACGGATCAATCATAAAGGGTGTATAAAAAAGGTGTGTTGTTGGCATTCACATTGTATAATGATGTGCTGTTAAATGTGAATCCCATCTACAGTCTTAAGATTGGCTGCAATGGATTTGCTACATTATTTGTTGTATTTTACGCCATTTGGTTGTCGTTGTTATGTAACAACCTTTTAGGCCCTATTTTACCCCGCATATATGAGAATAAGGCGAACCATGTTTTTTTTGTAAGCTATTGTGTTTTAATATTTTGTTACTGTGTCATTGTGCAAAGCAAATGCTTCATAAGCGATTAAGTTCTGATAAGTATCATCTGTTGGCTTATATTGGTACTTGACTAGTTAATAAACATGTTTGGCTAAAATAGGTGTTTGATGGGTTTATTTTACTGGTTTGTAGTATTTTTAGATGCTTAATCTCAATATATTTGTTAGATAAATCTAACAAATCAAATTTATCTCTGGCCGACGGAATAGTATATGTTGAGTTGAGAGAGGTGAAACACTTGTAGATTAACAACAAAATAACAACAAAATAACAACCCAGATTAATTCATGTAGAGAGATGAATAAAATTAATGTTCAAAATCTAGACTCTACTATTCCATATTTTACCTCAAAAATAACTCTCCATAAGTTCCTTCGTGTAATATATTATATCCAATAGAACTTAAGCGTAATAATTATTTATTTTCAACTTTTATTTTGCTCCAATTATAAATCAACACATAGACCTAAGAGTTTATTTGAACATTCTTAGCATATAAAGCTTTTTACCGTTAAAATGAGAGAGAAAATAGGGACATATTTAGTTTAAAAGAAAAAATGTGATAAAAGACCTTTAATAATTTTATGTTTAGTTTAAAGATAAAAGATAAATTTTAAATAGTTTTTATATTGTTTTTGTTCCTGCCATTTCATCAAATCTAAACAAATAGAGGAAAAGCAAAATATGCTCTAGAAGGAATTTTTGTTCTCTTTTCCTAAAATATTGAATCAAAAACAAAAACTTATAAAAATTTCCTTTCTTCTTCACCATCTACCTCTACCCTAAAAATTTATGAAGATGTATTATCGTATAAAATAGTTTTACATAAACACTTAATAAAAAATCACGATATTGTCACCTAAGCTTGTTTGGTAACCCCAATACAAATAATTGAAGAATGATAAATTTTCATTCATTATTAGTGTGAAAAACTCGTGCATGTCCCTTTTTATTATATACTTGTTATGATTGATTAATTAATTAATAATATAAACAATTATTTACAAAGAGTATGAATTAAATCATGTAGCTAATATTATAAACAATACTATTTTAAACTTATCAGAACAACTTCATTCAACTTGCATAACAAAACAATACTGTACTGTTATGGTAAATGAAAAAAAATGTGATTTTATTAAATTATTATTGTTAATTATTTATGTATGTTATTTATCATAAAAATAAAATAAAAAAATAATTTAAAAGTGATGTACATAATATTAAGAGATTACGATTGAAAAGATAGTTAAAATTATATTGGAAATTTAAAGTGATAATCTTTTTAAAATAATTTATTTTAACAAACGTGACAATTAAGATGAAACAAATAGCGTATATTGACGAACAATACAAAAAACACTAATATCATAGAAATAAATGTTAGAATTTTGATAAAATTCATAAAAGTGATAAAATAAAAATATTTAAATTAAGAATAAATTATATATTGATAAAATAAAAATTAAAAAATTATCATATTATTTATTTAATTTTAATATTTTTTAATTCACAAAAATGGACAAATGTAACCATTTTTAAGATGGAAAGGTATAATTATATAATACACTTTTTACTCTTATTTTGAAGATAAAATACTCTAAAATATAGTTTAACTAATAAATGAGAAGATTGACGTAGAAATGAAATGTATTTACTAACCGCACGTGTTACATATAGCGGAAGAGATGATTCCCGCTATACTCAATTTGTTGGCTCAGTTGAAATATTTTAGTCATAAAAGAAAAAAAAGAAATGTTTGAAAGGAAAAAACGGGGGAAGAATATAATAAACATGAAATTTGGAACCATTTTTGTTGATTGTTGATATGGCAGAAGAAGCAACTCAGTTCCGCAGGTAGTTTCTTTCTTCATTCTCATTCTCATTTTCATGCTGTTAATTACATTCTATTCTGCATACCTTTCAGTCGAATTTCAGAGATTCATAAGTTTTGCTGCGAAGACGACCAACTATCAAACCCTTCTGATTCCCTCGATTTACTCCACCACTCTGCTCTTCATGTTCAAGTTCCGTACGCATTCTTCGTTTAATAATTTTTCTCTCTCTCTCTCTTACCCTAACCCCCAATCAATTTATTATTCACTTTCATAGAGCACAGTGCAACAGATTGTATCCGAATTCTCCGATCTCGCTTCTTTAGGAATTCAAGATTTCGGTAATCCAATCAACTCTTCCTTTATGCAATTTCTTTTATGTTATCACAATTTTAACTTGCTAGTTGCATTGCTTTCAGATGCTTACATTGACCTTTTGGAAAATGAACTTAACAAGGTACAAGTTGAAACCACCGATGTAGCCAACGAGATTCAACATCTCGTAAAAACTCAAAAGGATGGTCAGTGTCACTCACTCACTCACTTCTCTTTTGTTTCACACAATCGGCATGGATCAATCCATCAAATTATTGTTTTTCTTTTTTCTCCAGATTCTATTCTTTTGGAGGCCAGACTTGAAGAATTGGAATGTTCTATACAGTATATTACATCAAAGGTTGATACTTGCTACTCAACAAGCAACTCATTGTGTTCTGTTTTATACTTTAGCTAATACTAAACGCTTATGTCCCTAAATAATATAGGTCTCTGTTCATTAAATCACAGGAATTAAAACAGTTGGTGTGGTATTAGATTTGGTGACAGTTAGTATTGTTTTTTCAAGTTTGCCTTTCATACTATTTATTGCTTACTTATTGGTTATAGAAAAAAAAATTAAAATAAATAGGGGGTACTTTGGTAATGAAATATTTAATGCAGTTGAAAATCTGAAGGGATGAAAATAAAATGGGACAAGGAAATATCTCAAGATGGTCCTTTATTTAGGGATAGAGGTAGTAGTATACTTTGCTCATTATGATCGAGCCCTGGTGTGAGTTAAGTATATTGTGCTCATTTAATCATCCCTTTTTCTAATGAGGGGAAGGGGATTTTCTGTTCATTAATTTATGTTTTGACAGTTGTTTTTAATAATTATAGGTGCAGAAGACAACTGAGGCTAATGAAGGGATTGCTTCCTCAATGTTGGCAGACACCATCATGAATCTAGGCGAAGATTTGGAGGTGTTGTTGACTGAGTCCCACTACTTGGCGTTTATCGTTGTTTATTTGGGCATTGAGTTCGTTTCAAAATATGGGGACTAATTATTCCCTGATCTTTTTTCTGCTTTTACACGAAATCATTTTGGTGGTTTTTTACTGTAACTTTTATATGAAATGTATATATTTTTTGAAATATATTTTTTTGTGTGTTGCAGCAATTGGAACTTGAGAATAAGGTTGATGAAATGAAGTCTATTCTGAAGACTATGGAGTATCTTCAGTGTAAGGTCAAATGGTAAGTTCAGCTACTCCCATTCATTCTTATATTTTTCTATATTATGGCTTACTCATTTTGTTCCCCTTTCCAGGGTTGATGCCATAGAGCAGATTGAGGATGCATTGACGGGTCTAAAAGTGCTTGCATTTGATAAGAATTGCATTAGGCTGTCTTTGCAGACCTATATGCCAACGGTAGAGGGCATTTCATACCTACAGAGAGTTGAAGATGCCATTGATACATCTGTGCTGAATCATGAGTTACTGATTGAAGTTTTTGAGGGGACTATGAAGCTTAAAGATGTTCAGGTTTAAAAACAGATCACCATTTCATTCTCTGACTTGTTTTTTTTTATTATCATTGTTTATTAGATTTGACAATTGGGTTCAGCAATGTTGTGGAAAAATGCTGATATGAACCATCAAATCTGTTAGGAAAAAGTGACAGTTGAAGTTTACCATTTAGATAAGCTCCTATGAACTATGAAAGACTTTTATGTCATCAAGTGGTGTCTTCTTTGAACTTGTTTCTTGTGGTAGTTTGACGCGGTGCTTGTGTTTTGAAGCATACATTGACCCATTATATGAGGCTCAATTGGTTTAAGTTTGATGGTGATATTCATTCTAATATTCCACTGGCTTCATAATTATCATAAGTATCTTGTTAAAAGTTGGGATGATAACTATTTTTTAGTATCTTCAACTTTATGCTTATTTTACATTTTTTGGTGTATGGAGGTGTAAATCTCAGAATTTGCTGGATATATTATGTGGTTACATTGGTGGGTTTGCTTTTGATTTACGGTCTGTTGTAGTCTACTTATTTCTCTTTTTAGTTTTAGTACCTTTTTTGGTGATTGATACTCTCTATATGCAGTTTTGTACTACTCTTAACATTAGGAGATTTTAAAAAAAAATTTATTTAGTCATGGAGTTATTTTTCTCATTATATTGTATATGAAAGAATCCCATTCAAATATGTAATGATTCGTAAAGATCCTTGTGTGGTAGAAGGATCCTTTGCCAATTTCGTTATATGTTGCTGTTAACTTTAGATTTCATGTAGAAGACTTACGAAAAGATAATTATAAGATTAGGCGCCAAAGGAACTTATTTCTATTCACTAGTAGTAGTACTAACACTTCATACGTCACACATGATCCTGGCAAAACACAGCAACATATATACTTTTTCCTTTCTTAATCTCTTCCTTTAGGAGAAGATTGTTGGATGCTTTTGATATATTGCTGTTCGGTTTTATTTTAAGAACAGCATATAAAAGCATTAAGTTACTCATCAGTTTAGTTTAGCATTTTTAGCATCCTGTATTGCTCTCGATGATTTGCTAACTATTTTGGTTTTGTTATTTAGGTTTTTCCAAATGATATATACGTGAATGACATTGTTGATACTGCAAAGTCTGTCAGGTCCACCACTTCCTTTTTTTGTTTTTTTTCCTATCTAGGTTTACTTAGTTCACCCCTCTTCCCAAATTCCTTATGGCTATAATTCATACTTTTTTACTATATTTACCATGCAGTAAGTCCTCATTGCAGTGGTTAATACAAAAAGTGCAAGATAGAATTATACTAACCACACTTAGGCGTCTTGTGGTAAAGGATGCTAATAAATCAAGGTGAGGCTGTAGTATAGTTCTTTGGGTTTGATGTTATTAATTATGATTTACTAGTCTTTTCACTATTTTTTGTCTAATGTAGATATTCTCTTGAATATTTGGACAAAGATGAGACTATTGTAGCTCATATGGTTAGAGGAATTGATGCATATATAAAGTTGTCTCATGGTTGGCCAATATTTGGTTCTCCATTGAAGCTGATATCTATCAAGGGATCAGATATTATGAAGAAAAGTTCTCCAAGTTTTTACTGCAAAGTTGAGGTGAGAGAATTCCACTCTTTGTTAGCTATACAAAATTTCAGACATTATTCTTCGTTGTGATGTATGGATGTGTAAAAGCATTTTCAATGTGGTGTGAAAGTTTTCATTTCTTTTGGTAATAACTGGAATGTTAATTCACCGACATAGTCAATATGCTAAGTCTATATGCCATTTTTATTCCTCAAGTGTATATGTAGTAGTACTTCAATACGTGGTAAACTTACCATTTACTATTACTAGAGTGGCCTGGGTAGGGAATAGGGATAGAGTTCATCAAATTATAAAGAGTTCAAATCTGGACTTCAATACGATCCACCTACGTTCGGATCTGCTTGTTTGAAACTATGTCAACCTTAGATGCAAGTTTTAAACAAAAAGAATGAGCTCAATATGGGTTTGTGAAGAAGCTGAAAATATCCTCCAATATGTTGTATCATGTTACTATCTTTTTATTCCTTTCGTTCACATTATTTTGGTAAATTTATATCCGACCATACTCAGTAACATTGCAGCTGTGTTGGTAATTATACCAATATTACTTGGAATATGTACTTTTATTGTTAAGTGTAGTGTTTTCACTTGTGATACAAATTGTGGTCGTAATTGGCTTCTAATTACATGTATTGAAGTCGCATTTGGTGTGTGGTTTTCTGATGAATCTTAACTGCAAAATAAATGGATATTTATAGAAATAGGATTTTTTTTAGCCATGTGGAAGTCAGAACTTTAAACTCGGCCAGTTAGCCTGTCTAATGGTGAGACTCTGATGTTTTGATATTGGTTTTATGTTAAAAAATAAAAACAAATGGGTGTTGTATCATGTCTCATATTTGGGGCAGTGTTGTTAAATGGAAGAATGATGTGGTGGAATTTTTTATAACTGCCATAGGCAATTTGTGAAGGGATGCCTGCTGTGGCAGCACCATAGACTGCAATGGCGTGTTTATAGGACAGGTTTTTAGCCTTTCAATATTCTGCTACAGACAACACTGATTTGGGGTTAACTTCAATTCTATGAAGACATTCTTAGTAGTGCAAACTGTTGGATAACAAAAATATGATACTAGTCAAGTATATCAGTACTGGTTGACAAGATAACAGCTACAAACTTTTCTCCCAGCAGTTTACAAGATGGTTCTCGAATCACCAAATCAGTTTCAAATTCTTATCTGTACTACATAGGACTTATAATACCAGCTGAATTTGGTTCAGATGCATATTTAATCTTTGTCTTTTGTGTCCTTAAGACTTAACATTATTGTATTTAAATTGTGTTCGACCATTCCATTCTAAATATTGTAGGGCAAAAGAATTCTAATTTCATGTTAGGAGAGAGTTGAGATCATCGTTCAATCCCAAGTCACCATAAAAAGCATAATAATAGAATCCCTCTCCTCTTGTAGTACACGGCCCAATGCAAAGCTTGCGTCCATACTCCATCTCTAGTGACTGGCCAAGAATGTGAGCACTAAAATGCCAAAAAGTGTCACGTCCTTCATCATCATCAAACCTAAAGATCTAAAGTTGAAAATCCTTTTCAAGAGGACGAGTCATATCACAAAGAACACCATTAACCTCAGCAATAAGAGCATTATTGGCCGAATTCTTTGAGATTTCACAAGCAACATCTAAAGGAGTAGTTTGCCATTTCTTTCCTTCCTTCACGTTTTCATTAGGAAGCGTTACCTTAATCGGATTCGGAGATAGTGAAATCCGGCGAATCTGCTGCTTCTCCTGAATCAATTTGAAGATATGGACGCACTTAGGGATTGTGGCAGCTAGGTAGGGTTCATCCTTTGCGTGAACAACCACGACGGAAGCGGCGGTGGATGAAGATGAATAGAAATGCTTAGTGAAGTGTTGAATGAGCGAAGTCGAAGGTTTACAGCTACCACACGCGCCGTTAGTCGTGGTGAAGAGCGGCAATGCGTGGATCTGTTGTGCGGTGGATGCTAAGGCCCATGTGCGCGTGTGGTGGCTTTCGACGACGTGCTTTGCGGTGTGGCCGATTTGGAAGATGCGAAGCTGATGGAGTGGCCGTTTTCGGAAAAGTTGGCGGAAACAGTAACGGTGGCAGTAGCGAACTAAACGGAAACAAGTGAAACCGGCGTAAAAAAAAATGATTACGTTGAAAAAGAAAAACTATGATTATATTCCCTAATTGCTAGGAACTCGAAAGCGGAACAACGACAAGATTGTTCAAAGAGGATTGAAATAGTTTCTAGATACCTTGTTGAAGTTGTGTGATTTTAGATAAAAGGAGGAGAGAAAAAAATAACAGTTTGAATATCATTGGTAATAGCTTTATGCTAACTTGATAAAGAAAGACTCAATACTAATCTCTATTTATAGAGAAATATAGACTCAATCCTAAATCAGAAACAAATCATAATAATAATGAGAAATATTTTAAGATATCTCTATGATTATAAATTGATTCTAGGATATAACTCTAGATACTCTAATATAATATAAAATATATTATAAGATATTTTTTAATATACTAACATTAGGGGTCTGAACTTGATACTTCGTAGGTGTTCTTTCCTCTTGCAGCCGTGTCATTGTTTGGTGTCCTACATTCAGCTAATGATGCACTTAATCACTTGTCGCATTTCTTTATTTGCATTTATATGTTATTCTGATCATGAAATGATGGGAAGATTTGTGCACTGATTTTTCTCTCTCTTTTGGTGGATTGTCTTTTCAGAATTTGGCCAACTCGTTAGATACTCATACACGGCAAAAAATACCAGGCTTCGTTGATGCTGTTGAAAAAGTGCTCATAGAACAGTTGCAGCTTGATTCTTAGAGCCGGCGATGGTTCTGGTTAAAGATGTGCTCACATCTTTGATGCTCATTGTGGATTCCTCCAAAATCTGTATGTTAAGTTCTGTATCACATGTGCACATTAACTTTTCTATTTGGTGAAGCAAAGTCTATAAAGTTGTTAAGATGATTTACTGCAATGTTAGACAGGAAACTGGCATGCTAAACGGGTACACGTGAGATTTGAATGGTCAGAATCAGATAGTCATGATATTGTGATAAAATTGAAAGTTGTACATGAGTAATCCCATAGAACATAAGTTCATATTTTTTAAATGATAATGTGTCAATGATTGAAAAGCGTATCATTTTCCATTGTGCGCCTTCATCAGTTCTGAAGTATTAGCACCACTAAAATTTTAGTCATATCCTGCACGTACAAGTTTTATTTTAAAGTTTTTTTTTTCTGTTTCTATTTAAATAATCCCTTCAAATCCTTGATGTCTCTTCCACTTGAAAATTCCTAAAAGATCATGAAATTGCGAATAGATGAATAATTGCATACCAATGTGATATGGAAGGGTACATTAAGCAACACCATATTACATTTTGAATGAAAAAAATAACTTTATTCAATGCTCAATGTAGCAAGTGAAGATTAAATCCCCCCCAAAAACACAGTAAGAATAAATAACATGGTATCATATAATTATAGCATATGCAAGCAATTTAAGTGGCAACACTGTGGAGCACTACAGTCTCAACAGTGAGGCCAGGTCCGAAACCAAACAATACACCCCACTCCAGCCCCTCGCCTGTTGTGCCAAGTCCGTCTTCTTTTGACTTCCTCCTCATCTCATCCAAGATGAATAAAACACATGCACTTGACATGTTACCATAATCGCTAAGCACTTGTCGAGTGGCTTGCATTTTTTCTGGCTTTAAGCCTAATTTGACCTCCACTTGGTCCAGAATTGCTGGACCACCTGGGTGTGCGATCCAAAATATAGAATTGTAATCAGAGATACCCAAAGGTTCAAAGGCCTCAACAAGAGCTTTCTCAATGTTCTTTGAGATGAGACCGGGAACATCCTTGAGGAGATGGAATGTCAACCCGACTTCACGAAGGTGACCATCAATGGCTCCTTCACTATCTGGAAGGATTGTTTGTGCAGTCCATACCAATTCAAACAAAGGTTTCTCAACTTGTGGTAATGGGTCTGAACCTACAATCACAGCTGCTGCACCATCTCCAAACAATGCTTGCCCCACAAGGCTGTCAAGATGAGTGTCATTGGGTCCACGGAAAGTAACTGCAGTGATCTCTGAACAAACCACCAACACACGAGCACCTTTGTTGTTTTCAGCCAAGTCTTTAGCCAAACGAAGCACCGTGCCACCAGCAAAACAACCTTGTTGGTACATCATGTAACGCTTCACATATGGACGAAGGCCTAGGAGTTTTGTGAGTTGATAGTCAGCCCCAGGCATGTCCACACCACTTGTGGTGCAAAATATGAGGTGGGTAATCCTGGACTTAGGTTGACCCCATTCCTTGATAGCCTTAGTTGCCGCCTCTTTTCCTAGTTTTGGTACTTCCACAACCACCATGTCCTGTCTTGCATCCAATGAAGGTGCCATGTACTCACAGAGAGTAGGATTCTCTTTCAGGATCTCTTCTGTCAAGTGCATGTATCTCTTCTTTATCATTGACTTGTCACCTGAAAAATTATATGCAGAATTTAGTCGTAAGTGTTTTGTACATGCAGAGAGTGACAGAACAAATTTAAGGAGCAAAACTAAACAATTTACAAGCACAGACAACAGAATGATATGTATGGAAATGAGACAGATATCTTACACATTCGCTTGAATTTTTCTTTGAGCTCAGTCTTGTGCTCGCTGTTTGTGATGCGGAAATAGTAGTCAGCATATGTACTCTGATCAACACAGTTTTGGGGAGTTGCAGTGCCTATTGCCAACACAGTGGCAGGACCCTCAGCCCTCTGTGCCTGGCGGATCTCATCAACTGACACCATCTTCTTCTGAATCTAAAGTTGGCAAGTACAAAGAAAAGAAGGTGAGTACTGATAGGTTATCAAGGGATTGGAATGGTAGATGACTTAGCACGTTTGTAGCTAGGCCACGAAGCAAGGGCTCTTAAAAGAATTCAAAGGGTGTGTTACAATATTGGTCCTGAAGAGACGTTGGTGTATATATATACTTGCGAATCAGAAGGGAGGAGAGATAATTGGTAGATGAGGCACATGCTTAACTGACCAAAATTCTAGCAAATTGAAATATTAATTAAAAATAACTAGTTAATATTGGGTCTAAGAATGAGTTAGTAGTTTATTATTCGAGGTAGGTGAGTTATCTTCCACTTGCAAGTTGCAACCCCCGCATGACTGCATGGACTGAAGGTTTGCCACTGAATGGTCAACATATATATATACTAGTTTTGGTGTTAAAATAAGGCAACTGAATGGAAACAACCAAGTACTCTCTTTAGAATGAAATAAAAAAAAATCATAATGGAAAAGTTTATGCAATGATGTTAAATTAAGATGAGATATATCAATTTTTGTTTATTTTACTACGGATAAAATATTTGGTTTGATCATGTAAGTGTTAGGTGAGATTGTTAATTTTAATATTTAAGTAAATTAATGTTGTCGTCTTTATGTTTTTTAATTATTCCAATTGTTTTATGAAAAAGCCAATATATATAAAAGAAGGAAATTATCATTCAAAATACAAAGAGTGCAAAGAATAACAAAAATAGTTTATAAAATCGATTAAAACGCCATAACCAATAGCTACTCAAAAGCTCAATGACACAATTAAAGAACCAAGATAAGTTACAATACCACAGCAATATATTTTAGAGGGTATTGCTACTATTGATTGTTTAAACACCACCTTATTATGAATTATAAGATTTTTTTTAATTCAACTGACCATTTAATTTTTTGTCCTGTAGTATATGTGCATCTTATGACTTGGGAAGTTAGGATAAACCGTTGAAAATGTCTGGAAGTTTTTTTAATACATTATAATTAGGGTTTTTACATTGTAATAGAATTATAGAGATCAATCTCTGCATGTGAGCTCAGCATAATCAATATTTTTTGTCCCTCTATGAAAAGTTGTTCTGCGATTTTGTAGTGAGGTCGTTCTCTACAAACTCAATTTGCATGTTTATGTTTTCTCAACACCATGTCATAGTAGTGAACTGATTTTAATTTGTAATAATTCATTCAATAAGCACACTTAGCATGTGTTTGGAAAGTATAATTACCGCGACTATTTTTCACGTTAAGACAGATGCTACATATAATAGAATTCATATTTGACTTATTCAACCACAATTCCAAACACATTTCTTTCAAACAAAAATGTCTATAACTACTCACAAATATTTTTTTAAAAAAAAAACTCACAATACTCTTTTAATAATGCTATATTATTTATTTAATTGCATAAAAATAGAAGTACAATCAAACGCAAATAAATTAACAAATGAGATTCCATAATAATAATAAATAAATAAATAAATAAAATTCACCAAGTTTTTTTGAGCTAAAATAAAATTCACCAATTTTTTTGAACTAAAATAAAATTCAACTTTAAAATATAAGTAATTTAGTATGGTTTCTTTAAAATGTTTTTCCAAGATAAGCATTACGGCATATTATAATATATACCATTTTATAAGTTGATTCATTCTTTTGAATTTATATCAATTGAGTTATTAGGAATGTAGAAAATACAATATTGAGTAGGACATGTAATATTATCACATCTTAATTGAAGCAAAATATCTATATTTTTCATATTATTATATGTTATACGATTAACTTTTAAATTTATAATATTTGATGAAATAAGATCAAATAGAATGAAAGTGGTACAATTTGAGGCCAAAAAATAAAACATGGTACCATTTTCAGCAGACGTTATAACAGAGAAGTAGGTATATATTCTTCCAAAAGAGCGTGATCCATAATTCGCGGTGATTGCAACACCATCTACATATAATTACTCTATTTATTCTTAAAAATCATGTAAAAATAAAGAGATAACTGAAAACTTGAACAGTAACGTTAGAAATTAATTCCTAACCCATACTTGTGATATTGTTACAAATTTACCACAAACTTACCTTTGGAATTAAAGCTTGCATTACAAAGGTTTTTATAACACAGTAATAACCGTGTAAAATATTAATTATACCTTTAAAATTAATATTACTTTTTAACAGAAATTATTAATATTACTTTGCATTTCACATAAACTTTGTATTTATGATAAAATTAAATATATCAATATTTGATATAAATAATTTAATAAAAAGTATTATTCAATCATTTTTATTTATTATTTTGTATATGTAAAATCATCACATGAATACATTATTTTAGAAAGGAACGAACATTTGAGTTAGGTGAATGTGACTCTTATTTAGTTTATTTTATTAAAAAAATAACAAGATATTTATTAAAAAAAATCATATTTTAAAAAATTTAATTAAAAATATCTTAAAAGTTGTATTTTCAACAATTTTAAAATAAAAAATTTATTCTTTGCAATATAAATTTTTCATTAAAAATTGTTAAAATAAAATAAGGAAACTTGTTAACGAGCAATACCTTGGATTTGGAGACACAAAGATGCCAATTATTTTTTTAAAATAAATCATAAATACTACCGCTTCTTCTTTTTTTTTTAATAAAAAATAAATCCAAAAAATAATGAAATGAGACTATTCTAAGCAAAAGTAGAATATGAAATGTACAAGAATTACAATGCCATACTGTTAGTTAATTAATGGAAACTAAATCAAAACACCAACAAACAAAAAAAAACACCTAAATCTAGCATGGAGTCTAACCACACTTTAAATCTATACGACCTAAAAGTTGGGAACGCTATTGACGTGCGATATTTCAAGAATGAGATTTTTATTCAGCGATTTTGACGAAAAACAATCTTATTTTTTGATTTTTATGAGTCCAAATTGCAATTAATTAAACTATGTTAGCTCTTTGATGCATCACTCGACCACACAGAAAAAATATCATCATCTTGATTTTCATGCGCAATTGTATTAGTTTAATCAATCCAAAATACTATATTACACGAACTCAAATTAAAGACACTCAAAAAACAAATAACAAACCGATTCAATAGTGCTATACCCTACCACACATTATTGTGAATCATGTACAATAATTTTTCGACCAAATAAATTATCTTTTTGTAGACAAATATTCCTTTATTGACTTAGTTCTTCTCATCATCCATTAACAATTATAAATCAATGGTTGATGATTTGCAAATGAAATTTTACCAAAAAATAAGATTAGGTAATGAAGAAAAAATAGATTTCATATTCCAACATGTTTCTCATTATTGATATCGTGCTAAACACTTAACAGCAAATTTGTTTTAAATCATTTGTCAGCGCAATAAGAGAGTACATATCCAAATATATAATTCCCCAAAACAAAAACATCACCTTCCATCAATCTTGGAGAACCAAACAAACACTATAGTCTTTTACATGTTGTACGGTAAAAAAATCCTTTGAAGGCATAAATGTACATGGTAAAAATTAATTAAGTCCTAAAACTCTTGCTTTACCATCTTAGACTTAGGGCTGATCTGGTTAAAATCATGATTTTTAGGATGAAAAAGTATCTCATGTGGTCTTCGTCGAGCTAATACTTATAAATCTTTTGAAAGTATAACATCAATTGGTGATGTTCTTTGTGACTAAAAGCTTACATAATTATTTTTCTGTGATTGAGACGTTGAACTAATATGTATCGATTCGATCAAAAATAAAAAATAAAAGTGAATATTTGTGTTTCAAAGCTCAACTTATTTATAGTTTTTAAATCATTAACAATTAAGTCACGTTATTGTTCATAAGAATCTAAAGATTCTAAACTTCTATTTAAAGGTCGCAATGTTAAAGTATCATCAAATTTAAAGCAATTTTCATATATGTGGAGGTTTTCCTCTTCAATGTGGAGGTTTGATGCCAATTTTTCATTCATTTATTTTCTTTATGGCAAAATATATAATTATTCTATAGTCCTTAAATCATAGTCCAACTGACAAATGTCAATATTGTTAAATTATACATTATATCTTATGTTCGAAACCGGAACCTCGCAATTATGTGTGAATTTCTAGTAGTATTTATTATTTTATCTACAAGACAAAAAATATATATATAATAGGTCTATAATACCACTTTTCATTTACAAGTTATTTTTGTCAAAAGAACATCTCATATCTCAGATATTTATAGTAAATGATATAAAAAAAAATTATTAGTAGTTGATAACACTGCATAGGGGAAAAAAATGGTGTTCCAACCACAATAAATAGATTTTGAGGACTTTAGGCAATTCACATCTTCCACTTGTTCAAAAATACTAAGAGAAAGAGCAGAAAATGAGAAGAGAAAGACTTCTGATCTAATAAAAGAATCTAACATCGTATCCCCTAAGGTCATAACATGTACTTGCTTTGATCTTTCCACATTTACATATTTTAGTTGTTTCTTTCTATTTTTTAAATGTGTAATTACAAGCTGCTTGTTAGAACCAAACAGTAGCAAGCTTAGTGTGTTTAGCTTCTTGGGAGGGAACATAGTTGAAAGAGAAATGCTGCTCACAAGCTTCAAATATGAGAGCTAACTGATGAGTTAGTATGGTTAGGAAGTTGTGGAGTTAAAGAAAGAGACACTTCTGTAGGTTTATTTCCCATATCCTTAGTTTTGTGAAGGAGAAAAGTCCCTGATAAAATTGTCACAAACCCACATACCTCTGTAGCAATCTGAGATGCATTTTGTGTGTCCCATTCCTGCACCAATAATAAACCATCAACAAAGTTCTTGTTTTATAATAATTAATAACTATTTTCTAGGTTTTAAAAAAAGGTCTGCGACTGCGAGGATTTAGGCCATGTTACATGTATTGGAAGTGATTTTATCTAGGTTTAAAAAAAGGGTCTACGTCTGCAAGGGCCACGACATAAAGCTTCTTATGTCCTTACAACGATGATGCAACCATGATTTAGGCCGCATTGTATGTATTTGCATTGCACTTGCAGTGATTTTATCTAGGTTCTAGAAAAAGGTATGCAACTGCAAGGGCCACGGCATCAGTTTTTATGTCTTCACAACGACAATGCAATCATGATTTAGGCTGCATTATATGTATTTGGTTGTGATTCTCTGCATTGTCAAGGATTGCAATGCGACCTTTACTGCGATTTAAAACATTTGCTATGATCCATTGCAAATTGCCAATAATGCAGAAAAGCCTATGGTGGAATACTCCCTCTGCCATTGAAGGTAAAAAGTTACCTTAAACATGATTGTGCTGGCGATGATTGTGAATGAGGTAAACATGACGTAGTACACTGGTGATATGACAGCAGTGTTGAAGGTGTCCAAAGCCTGCAAACATAGTTTTCCAAATTAAATAAGAAACATCACAAAAGAATAAAG
Organism: Cicer arietinum; assembly: GCF_000331145.2. Taxonomy (NCBI): domain Eukaryota; kingdom Viridiplantae; phylum Streptophyta; class Magnoliopsida; order Fabales; family Fabaceae; genus Cicer; species Cicer arietinum. Next base: position 64,838,082 of record NC_021164.2, read on the forward strand.
TGTTCAACGTTCCACACTCCACAATGCATGCATTATTAATTTGAGACAGAAAACCAAAGCTTACCTTGTTCAAGTAATTGATTTGCAAAAGGCAACATCCAAGCACAACAATTGTAAAGAACCAAGTCTCAAAGTATTTAAATTGATTCATTCCTTCAAATGTAAGCTTCAAAGCTATTCCAAGTGCTTTGACACTCATAACCTACGTATGTGAAACTAGGATCAGCATTGAGTTTGTAGAGGGAAAATTAACTCATGATACAATTGAGCATTGAAAAATTAAAAACATATTCAGTACCGTAATTGAGCCTGTGAGAGAACATATTCCAACATAAATAATCATATGGCTATGTCCATATTTTTTTGCAAAACAGAAAATAAGGACTAAAACCAATGCCACCACCCCACAAGAGTATACAAGAAAACCTGTTCATTCATGGGAGAAAAAAAGATAAGAATCTTTAGGCTTTCAAATTTAGTAGCCAGAAATGAATTCTATTTGAACCAAAAGACCACAATGCATTCCACTTAGGATCTGTTCAGAAAAAACAGCATATGGCTAATAAGCTAGCTGATAGCAAATAGTGGATAAGATAGTAGATTGAATTTGAATTATTTGGTAAAATTAGCAATTAAACTAAATGATATATATAAAATGACATAATAATATATTTTATTATTTTTAATTAATATGTAAAGATATGATACATTATAAGTTGAAATACTACTTGAAGTAGCATTCCAAAAAATGTGATAAGTTCGTGAAAGAAAACCATTACCAAACAGCTCTATTTTGATCAAACGAACTTATATACTATAAGTTATCTGCTACAAGCTAGCGGTTGAGCCTTGCCAAACTGAGTTTTAACCTCAAGGCTCGAGCAATTAAGGCTTCAAAGAGTACCTGGTTCTGTAGCAAGTTGCCATACTTCCTTGACAGAATGAATGTCTTTCTCATGTGGTGCATGCAGAACAATAGTTGTAGACCCTACCATACACAGAACACATCCAAGAACTCCAAAGATGTGCAATCTCTCATTCAAGATGAAGTGAGCTAGCACTGCACTGCATCAATGATATGAGGTTGCAATTGTTCCTTTACATTAAATGAATGCATCTAATTGCATTGATTAAATATCAGAGAAATGAATATGTTATGAAGAATGCTAACTGATGTTGCTTACCTAAAAATGATGCTTAAAGCTCCCAAAGGAGTTACTAGGATGGCAGGTGCAAATGCATAAGCTGCAAAATTTGCTATTTCCCCAATGATCACTGCAAAATAAAGACTTTTGCATATAATTCCACATAATCTATTCAAAATCACCAATGTCTTGATAGTCTTCTCAAGATACAAATACAAAGTTCTATAAGCTGAACATGGGAATTCCACACATTGAAAAAGCCTAGAGAGATATAGGCATAGCTACATATATAGCACAAGATTAACTGTTATTTAATGGTAAATCACATCCAACATGGAAAGCAACAAATTTGGTGGAGATGAAGTGGCGACGAACACCCGACATGAAACTCACAGGTTGACAATGATGATACTTTGAAAAACTAAAAGTAATTGACAGTGATGATACTTTGAAAAACTAAAAGTAATTGGAATTGTACCTAACAACATGTGTCGATGTCGTGTTTGACAACAGACATGTCTTTGATCAGATGTATCGGTGTTACATTGATTAAATTAATAATTGAATGGCATAAGATAGAAAATCACTCACTTGAACTCATTCCAACCCACCACTGTGGTTCATACAAATATGAATGCCCACCTGTAGCTGATCAAATTAAAGCAAAACACAACAGTACAAATGTTATGAAACAAGACAAGTTTAAACTTTTGAAATGATGAAAAAATAAATATATTAAAGAAAAGAAGAATGAATGAACCTGCTCTATTCCCATTATTAGCAGCTTTTTTAAGACCCATTTTTTTAATTATAAAGCTAGAACCAATGAAAATGCTGGAAGAAATAGCCAAGACAAGCCCAATAATATTGTCGGAGGATATCCACATGCTATTGAGTGTGTCACCACAATATAAAATATTCTTCAACTAAACGAATCAATCTTTGCAGGGCCAAGATGTCAAATCCAATGCCTTGACCTTAATCATGCACAACATGAAGACAAAAATAATCATTATAAATAAAGGGAAAGTAACAAAATTAAAACTTTATATAAATGTAATAATATACTATACGTTAATCCTTGGCACCCTGCAAACAAGTATTGTAGCTAAAACCCCTCCATCATGTTCATAGGATCACAAAACAACATATGAAAATTTAGGTTGTGATGTTGGGGGCGTTCTCTCCAAAGAGAGAGAGAGTAGTGTGAGAGAGAGAGAGACGCAAAAAAGCAACGGGAAAATCGTTACTTGTGCGTCCTAAAAAGAAAAGGCATATAGAAATCACTCTATTTATTAATTGTGAAAATTAAACTTTAAAAAATGTCCACCTCATCACACGTTTTCTATTTGTCAACATGTGAGTTGTTCGATACTTGGATTCTTATTTTATATTCTTCACTTTTCAAGTTATGCTATGCATTTCTTTTTTTTCAACAGTTCTGCTCTGCATTTTCTTCATTACAAAACTACAATATACATTTTCGCCACAACAAAAAAAAACTATAGTATTAAATCACGTAATACGCTAGTCCAATCTATTACTACCACTTTAACGCTTCTGTTGACTAAATCATGTAAATTAATTAAATTTATTATAGTATTAAATTTGTTCATGATTTAAATTGAAAAAAATTAAAACAATCTTATAAAAAGGAGCTCATAAGCGTATATTTAAAAATGAATCTAGTAATACGATGCAGCCGAATGTATAATTGTCATCCTAGTTTATAAATTTAACATAAACTATGTCCCTTTCTAAAATAAAAAGGTATGTCGATATTTTTACAAAAAACAATCATGTTGATACTTATAAACTTTTTTTAATAAATTTTTAAGTTCATTTATCATTATTTTTTGCTAAATGACAAAATAGAGAAAGAAAAGAAAAGAAAAAGTTAATGCTAAGAAAAAGCAACGACAACGAGTCTAGAGACCAATGAGAGAAATTCACAATTTTTAAAATTATCACTTTTCACGTATTAAGAAAAGTTTGTATATGAATTTTGTTGAATTATTCCTTTATATATGGATATGTTTAATTTTGATATTTGTGTTTCAAGACACTGTACAATGCTGATTAATAGTATAAATAAATAGATTTAGTAATTTAAAATGAAATTTGTATTTAGAGACTAGTTTTTTTTTTCTTTTGGTTTATAAATAAGTATAGCAGTAATATATAGTTTTCTGTTCTTTACTCATTTTTTAAATGTAATTCTGTTATTTACTTTTGGAACTAGGTATCCAACCATTCTTGTTTTTCTGGATTTAGACAAACATAATTATATTAAATGTCTTTATTTCTAGGAAAAATAATAGACGGGTGAAAATAGGTTATCTCTAGCTAAATTTTGCAAAACTTGAATTTGAGAAGTCAAAAAAATTCAATCATATTAAGGTAGTAAATGGAAAAGGAGAAACTATGAAGGTAGGAAAAATAAAACTCAATCATGGGGGAGAGAATTTAATAAGGAAAAAGAAAACTTTAGTCTGAAGTTTATGTCAACATTAATTCCCCTTAATGGAGCATAAATATCAAGAAGACAGTTTCATTCTTTTTTTTAAATAAAAAAAATCTAGCGTGGAAACTTGAAACTAATGCACACTAAATATGAAAGAGAAAAATGTAGCGTTCATTCTGTTTTTATTTTTGTTATTGGTTCTGATCAATCACCGTTAACATTCTCCAAAACTTAAGCAATCATTGTTAAAAACAATTAATTAACATTGGATTGCAATGGTGTGCTAGTAATATTGATCATTCTTCTACAAGAAAGCAATTTTAATTTTTTATACTAAGGTCAGATATATTGTGAGAGAAAAGGACGAATGAAGTGAGAATCAAAGTTTTAAAGGAAGGACTCACTTTGGTTCTCAATTGATTTTGTCAATTTCAGCAAAGCATTATCTAAATTCTTAACTATTATTGTGTGAGATTCCCTGATCCACTTAAACCCATCTAAGAACATTCATAGATGACAACAAAATCCGTATTTATGGGTATTTATCTGAACTCATTTTGATTTGAACTGATAAAATTTATTTTAATTGGATACGGATTTCTCTTTAAATTAAGACTCGGGACACGGATTTAAGTATGATATTCAGTGCTAGTGTCCTATTAATAATTAGGTATGGCAACGGGGCGGGTCGGGGGCGGATTTTGCCTCCTCCCCCCCCGCACCCGACTAATCGGGGAAAACCCGCACCCGCACCCGTTTCATAGCGGGTGTGAAAATTAAACCCCCATCCCCGCCCACAACGGGTTTCGAGTTTCTCCGCTCACGCCCGCACCCATTTATATATATAAAATTATAAATTTAAAAAATCATATATATTATAATTAATATAATAAAATAATTATTATCAGATAATAATAAAATAAAAAATTATTTTATATAGAGATAAGATTATAATTTTTAATATTTAAAAAAATATTAAATATATTTGATATGTATATGTATAGAAAATTCAAAATTTACTCTAATAATACTTGCGGGGCGGGTTTGGGTGCGGGTGCGGGTGCGAGGTGGATATCATCACACCCGCACCCGAAATTTAATTTCGGAGAAAATATACACCCGCACCCAATCAAAGGGGGTTTTCCCCGTCCAAATCAAACGGGTTTGGGTGGGTATCCGCGGGTGCGGATTTTTTTGCCATCCCTGTTAATAATATTATTATGATTTTTAGATTTTATATACATATATCAATATATTTATTATTATTTTAAATATTAAATATTATAATTTTTTCTATCAAAAATGTTATTTTATTTTTATTATTATATAATAATTATTATTATTTTATTATATTAATTATAATAAATATGATTTATAAATTTGTTATTTTATATATATGAATAAGTGCAGAACGGAAATACCTGAATTCCGTTGTAGACGGAGTAAAGACATAAAATCAATAAATAAATAAAACGAGATATTTTCTCTGACTAATCGACTGCAAAGGAAGAGACAAAATCCACTTGCGAAAAACTTAAATAAATAAACAAAATGAAATTATATATCCCTCGTCTTCATATATAGTCATGACATGTATTAAATGTAATTCATGTCCTTAACAGGACTTGCTCCCATTAATATCAAAATCCATATGCCTCATCATAATTGTCAATACTTTTCTCTTAAAGTACACAACATCCCTTGCATGACATTGTATTTTAATGTTATCTCCCTTAATTATTAATTATAAACATTATTTAAGGAAAAAGCGTGTTGTTAAAAATAAACATCTCATGGATTATATGAAACACATTTTATTCTTTAATAACAAACTGATATACATATGCATATGTATCATGGGAGCAGGGTACACGACATGTATTTTTGTATTTTTTTTATTTTTTATAAATAATAACGATATATTACTAAATTAAGAAAGATAAATTACTAAAATATCTTCCGACATTGCAGCGAAGCGCCGCGACGTCCGTCGCTTGTTATTGATCCGTACTATATTTATTGTATTTGTTAGATTATAATTATTTTTCTCTTCTATCTATAAATACAGTAAAAACAATTTGTCAACAGTAATCTTATTTTTACCTTAATGTTATGACAATATTCAATTGTTCTTAAATTACAACACAAATTGCTAATCATATTAGAAATTATACAAATATAATATAATTGATACAAACTCTCTCTATATATAGATAAACTACCTAATATCAAATGATAAATTAACTAATCTAGAACATACACACTCTAACACTCTAGTTAGCAACTCAACTACTATCTATTAACAAACTTTTATATGTTAACCGTTGATATATGATATAGTGTATTACTATTTGTAAATTGTTTTAATTAATCTGTGTATTTTTTTAGGAGTGACACGATGTTTAAACATAAGAAAATTGATGTATTTTTTAAAAAGAAAGTTTTCGACATAGATGAAAATCGTAAATTGGATATATTTTATTTGATTGAATTGTGTGAAGTTCTAATAACTTGTGTGAATTGTGTGACGTGTGAAAATTATGTGACTCGTGATAATTGAAATTCCAACTTTTTTAATTTGTCTTATGAATTGTGTGAAACTCTATAAAAAGTTATATAATTTTTATGAATTTCAATTATAATATTTTAATTAATATTTGTCGCTCCCCGAATCTCCTCAAATTTTTGTGCAAGATCTACCATAAAAGAATGTGATTACAGTCATAATCAAATGTGCAATTGTATAAAAAAGATGAATTGTTCAATGATTGTTAGATCACATACATTGAGAGATATTTTCTATAATATTAAAATTTTTAAGAAAATTATAAAACAATTTTAAAATACAAAGATATCTATTTTGAGCACACTTACAATTTTTAAGATATTAAAGTGTCTTTACATATATTTCCATGAGAATCAAAGGGAAAATAAAAAATTTATCATGAGTTGTATTTAAGAAATCTTTGTCAGATATTATTACTACATGAATGATATTTTGTCATATAATTTTGACAATAAAAATCGACAATAATTTGAATGGTTACTTAATGAATAAAACAGTGTGTCACAAATAGAGATGAAAATATGCTAGAATTTGAAAGGTATAAGTTTAGCATACGATTAAATTTTTAGGTTTTAGTCTGACATACAGTCTATTATAGATTTTTTTTAAAATATGATCTAATTTAAAATTTTATTTCATATTGAAACATTTAAAATAGTATATTTTATATATATTTTTAAATAGACTAAACTATGTCTTTATATATAAGGAAAACTAATAAAATTATAAGTATAATTAATAAATAATAGTTAAAAATATAAATGTTAATAGATGATAATATATATATATATATATATATATATATATATAAATTAATAGACTTTAAAAAAAAAACATAAACCTATTAAATAGGTCAAACCATAACTAAGCTAGGCCATGAGCCCTGATAAAAGATTTGACATATTCTCACCCTTAGTCACAACTCATTAATCATCACTCAAATATAAAAGATGAATATTCGTCCAACCTTCAAATTTTTTTGTTTTTTTTTTACTTTAATTATAACTTTTGATAATCTAAAATATATTACCGGATTATTTTTTGGTAGTATATTTAGGAGTATGAAAGCAAAATTAAAAAAGCAAATCACCATTCACCAACTTAAAATTTCAATATATGTCATGGGCCTTAAAATTCCAACCCAAACTTTTTTAGGACTTTTTAGCCAGACACGAGGCAGTCCATTTAAAATATGGGCTAGCCTGTATGACCATACATAGATGTATAAACCAAAGGGTTTGTTTGATGATAAAAATAAAAGAGATAAGATAAAATAAATTATCATATTTTACATCGATTTAGTGTTAGATAAACAAATACAATATGATAAATTAATCATAAATCTTATCTATTTTGTCATTTAGTTTAAAAAAATGTATTTTAGATACGATTGTGTTAAAAACCAACATAGGCAAATAATCAAAATATAATTTAAAAAGTAAAAAAATTTAAAAACAAATATTAAAATTTAATTAATATACATATATGTATATATATAAATATTATTATATAATTTTATAAAAAAAATGTATGTTTTTTATTAAATAATTTTATTATTTTAATATTCTAAAAAATTAATAATCATTTTGAAAATATTAATATTATTTAAAATTATGAGAAATAATTTATGGCTAATTTTTGGTACATAATCATCCATCTTTATTGTTTTTTTCTTTCTATTGTATCTAAAGAAATTATTTTCAAACATATTTAATAAAAAATGATCTTCTCATTTTTTATATTTGTTCGATTTAAATTATATATTAACTTTAATTTAATGTAGACTTTGAACGTCTTTAATTTACTATAAAAGTATGTAAGATATTTTAATTTTTATATATTTATATATATTTTATTATTTTATGTTATTAGTCAGTTTATTCATTTTTCTGTTTTAGTGATTTTGATTTATATTGTTATATAATTTCTATCATTTTAAACGAGAATGAACATCTGGTTCTAGTAAATAAAAAATAAAAAATCATAAAATAAATAAATAAAAAAACAATAACAATGCAAAGAGAGTATATTGTCCAACAAGCTAATCTTGAAAAATATCGTAAGATGATATTTTCGCATCGCAGTAACACAAGTCCTCTTTTCACAAACACATACTTCATTTTACATCTCTCACTCCACCTCTACTGCTTGCCTCCTCCATTCCCTCACTGTTTCTCATTTTCATTTTTGTTTTATTTCGTTTTGCTGACCAAATTTTCAGGTATTTTTCACTATGGAACCATTGTTTCTCTTTTAAATGTTGCATGTTGAGTCATAATTGAACACTAATTCTTTTAACTCGGTTATCAATTGGATTTTATGCTTCTCTCTCAACTGCTTTTTTGGTTTATTCAATGATGATTATCTAAATTTTGTTGGAAATTAAAATAAAAGGGAGCATGTGCAAGTGTACTCGAACAAAGTTTTAGAAACATAATATAATTGCTGTTTGAAATTTTCTTCAGTATTTATAGGTTTAGGGTTGAATATCTTTTGGTGTAGATTTATAGGGTAAAAATAGAAAATGTTGATCGCCTCGGTTTGTTTGCTGTTTTTCAATTGATTTTTCTTCTCTGTTTTTTATTGCTCTTTGTTTGTTTATTTTTTCCTCCTGTTTTTATTGTTCTTTGCTCGTTTATTTTTTCCAATTTTTCGGCAGTCCCAATGAACTTGGTCTGTTGATTTTCCTTATTTGCTTGTTGGCTCTTTTAGAATGATTTTTCGTTTTGCTGTTTGATGAACTCCCTCTGTCGGTTGATTTTTCAAGATATAAGTGAGGTATTGGAATTCTCCTGTTGGGTGGTTAACAATGGAAGTTTTGCTGCCAAAACTTCCATCTTTCAAATTTCCAAGCCCCAGTTATTGCTTTTCAATCACTACTAGGACCTCATCATCTGTCAGAGTCGGGTTTCGCCGATTATCTTCTCTCCCTGTTTGTGCAACAACTGTCAATGAAGCAGTAGCTGAACCAACTCTTGGCTCCTCTTCTTTGGGTCACTCTACCAGACCTCATTTCCCTATACTTCACCAGGTGCTTTTTTCTTATCCACAATTTTATTTTCTTAAATTATGTTTGGAAATGTTAAGATAGCCTATCAATTACTGACATAGACACGACACTAGCAAGTCAACACTGATAATAATTTGAGAAAATAGAAGTAATTGAATTAACTACATATGTTGGTGTCTGACACCGCCATGTGTTGGACACCAACACGCCTTCAATTTGAAGTGTTGGTGTTACATAGTAGATAGTCCATGTTTAAATTTTCAATGTGATTGTCATGTTACAACATACACACAGTAGTTTGATGATAGTACCATTGGGAATGGGGACCTTCCAGCATATAACTTCAATAACTTACATATTTTATCTTCTGAGACTTCCGCTGCATATGCATATGACTGGATCATTTTTATGTGTCAAATCAAAACAAGCCAAAAGCTCAAGAAAAAAAACTATTATGTAGTGCAATTTATAACCAAGCCTTGGTTCGAGCGCCTCATTTCTAGTTAATCTATCTATGATTCTGTTGCTGAAATTCGACTTTCTTTCTTAATGATATGTTTTTATACGTTCCTCGAATTTTCTATATGCGTCTACTGCTTAAGATGTCTATCTAATGTGTTTCTTTGTGGATTAGAGGTGCTTGCTTGGTGTATTGTTTTGGTGTATATTATAAAGTTATGATACTTAATCCACAGGAAGTAAATGGCTCAAAACTTGTTTACATAGACAATGCAGCAACATCTCAGAAGCCTACAGCTGTTGTGAAGGCTTTGCAAAACTATTATGAAGGTTATAATGCAAACGTGCATCGGGGCATGCATTTCTTGAGGTACTTATTGTTGTAACATTTGGAATTACATATGTAAGACAATTTCATGTAATTTCCTTCCCCCATCTGCTTTTAATGGGTGATGAAATTTATAAATTTCTATCTATGATTGCTTAAAAAGGCACATGGTTCCTTATGCCAAATTATATATGGATGTAGTGCAAAGGCCACAGACGAGTATGAATCAGCTAGAAGGAAGGTTGCAACTTTTATAAATGCTTCCGACTCTCGAGAAATTGTATTCACAAGAAATGCTACTGAAGCTATCAACCTAGTAGCTTATTCTTGGGGTTTGTCAAATTTAAAACCAGGAGATGAGGTATTTTCATCTAGATTACTTCTTAACAAAATCCAACTTGGTGCATGTTTGGATTAGTGTATTATGGAGAAATGATCACTTTGTTATGGCGGCCTTCTGAGAGAGCTTTTCAAAGAGAATGTAATTATTTCCCCAAAATAATCCCAACCATTATTTTGTGCATATTTTTAAGATTTGGAGAGTGTTTTAAGGCTTCATTGACCTATCAAATGTGATTTTGAAATAGGAGTTTTAAAGTAGACATTGGGGTCCTTTTTATTCCTTCACATTTAGCTTAACTATTTTTTTGTTGCACTGTCATTATTTCCCAATTATGCTTATGTAAAATCTTTTTATATTATTGCAGATCATACTTACAGTTGCGGAACATCACAGTGCAATTGTTCCATGGCAATTAGTAGCTCAAAAAGTTGGCGCTGTTTTGAAATTTGTGAATTTAAACCAAGACGAAGTTCCAGATATAGACAAATTGAAGGAAATGCTTTCAGGGAAGACCAAAATAGTTGTTGTTCATCACGTTTCAAACGTGCTTGGTATGTTTCTTGCCAGGATTCTACACTATGTTTAATAATATTTTAATTTATGCTGTCAAAGATTATCTGCCTCCTGGGTTAATTTTTAGATTTTGACATTAATGATCTTCTGGTTCATTAGCAACTTTTGCTTGGTACAAATAGAGAAATTTTCAAAATAAATTTGTATACTTGTAGTTACTTGATAGAAATATCCTTACATTCATAAAGAGATTTTCCGACACTCATCTAGAAGGTATTTTACATGCATTGTAATTTTACCAAGCTTAAAGACTTCCTCTAGTGCGGAGCCAATAAATAGTGCCTACGCATGTTACTGAGACCCACAACCATAAAAACATTTAAACTTAGTGCATATTTCAAATATGAACCCTCACAAGCCCCCCACGAATGTTTCCATGCTTTTTCAATCTGTAACCTCTTATATTCCAGCGATACTACTTTTATTCTATTTATTTAACTGAAATTAATGAGTTACCTTGTGTTTGAACTTTTCTGTAGCTTCGGCTCTTCCTATTAGAGATATTGCCCAGTGGGCACATGGTGTTGGAGCAAAAGTTCTTGTAGATGCCTGCCAGAGTGTTCCACACATGACGGTTGATGTTCAGAACCTTGATGTTGATTTTCTTGTTGCTTCTTCTCACAAGGTAGAGTTGTTTATGTATTTTTGAATTGTAATTCTTCCAGACCAGTGTAACAAGTTATTGAACACGTCTTACAGATGTGTGGGCCTACAGGCATTGGATTCTTATATGGTAAAATTGACCTCTTGTCTTCTATGCCTCCATTTTTAGGTAAGTTATGATACACGGTGCTTTACTTACATTTTCCCATCAACACATGAACCAACTAATTAAAATGCAGTGGTATAAAATAAAAGTTCATTTTGTTTAGGCACAATGTTAATAAGATTGTCTTTTGAAGCTAATATATTTCAGACAACCTCTTCTTTTGCTCGTTTTAGGTGGTGGTGAAATGATTTCTGATGTATATTTTGATCATTCAACTTATGCCGAACCTCCATCCAGGTTTGTGAACTTGTTTTTCCTTTGACTCAAGCTTACCTTATCTTAAAAATATCACCTACGTTGGCTTGGGGAGTGGAGGTCACAAGTTTGATTTCCAGTGTAGGAAAGAAAGCTGAAGAGCATCAATGGTTTTAATTATTTGAATTAGTGCATGCATAATTTATCGGTTTCTTCTTTCACTTTCCCAGGCTCCTAATGGTAGCAATTGATGTTTTGAAATCCATAGAATTCTTTAACAAAAAATGATTTGGCCTTTAAATGATTGTTATCAATAGCACTCGAGAAAAAGGAAGAGTTTCCATTACTTATCTTGGGACTGATACTCTGGTGGTTTGCTCCTTTCCTAAATTTGAATATAATCATTCATAACGCTTAATCATTTCATAGTACCAATTTTCGCTACTACTATCGCGTTTACTGTCAGTTACTTGTATCTTATTATATGAGGCTTTTTTACCATCCTAGATTCGAGGCTGGAACACCAGCTATTGGTGAAGCAATTGGATTAGGAGCTGCAATTGATTACTTATCTGGGATTGGAATGCAAGCCATACACGAGTATGAGGTAAGTTGAGCTTCAGTCTTATGAACTATAAGTCTATAAAGAACACTTACTGTAATTCACAGGAAAAGTGATACATGAATTTTTTAAATTTAATTTTGATAAAAAAAAACTCTTTTGCCTTACTATCCATTCTTATGGTGACATCTCAGTTAACAAGTTTGTGACAACGTGATACAGTGTATATATATGTACATATGTATGTATTTTAACATGTTTGTGATACACAACACCTCATTATGATTTACTTGCTTTCTCCTCCAATGCCATACCTTCTGTAGATGCTGTAGTGCTTTCTCCTTCACGTGCATCGTCTTTTGAATATTTGGGATTCCAGATTGGGTAACCATCTAATGGCAATAAAACCCTGCACTTGTTGCAGTGGTTGCATATTTATGCAGTTCAGTCACTTCTGGAACATTCGAGAGAGCTAACTAAACATCTCATGGTCTATTCTTGTATTTAGGTTTCACAGATAGCAAAGGGTAAAAATGTAGGATTCACTTATAATCACTAGGAAGCTGTAAAAAGCAAATATTCTACAAAATACAGCAATACACGAAACATATAAACATTCTAATCAAATTTTTAGCACTAAAATCAACTGTAAATACTTTTATAGCTTAAGTGTACATCATAGTAGTATGCGGTGTTTAATTACCAAAATAACTTGTAGATAAACTTGATACACGCCACTGATCAAGTTCAATGCACCAACAATGTTTAACTTGATCAGCACTTGATCAACACTGGATTTCATCTGTTTTACTTCTTCAAGTCCATCTTTTTTTTATCATCATGATTTGATGCCTCAGCCTCATTAGTGTCATATTCAAAGCAATGCTATCCTAGTCTCCGTCTCCTTCAATCTCATCAATACAAGTGAAATCACAAGCTATATTACTGATCTTCAATCAATCATTTGTCATAAATACACTGTAATTTTCATTTGCCCATCAACAAAATCAGTTTTCATAATTTTCATTGGTGAGATAAATTATATTTATATTCTATTAACAGTGTGATACTACAGGTGGAACTGGGTACATACCTGTACGAAAGGCTCCTTTCAGTCCCAAATATTCGCATCTATGGGCCAGCACCTTCAAAAGAAGTCAAACGAGCTGCTCTTTGTTCTTTCAATGTTGAGAATTTGCACCCTACTGATCTTGCAACGTTTCTGGACCAACAGGTAAGAAGATGCAACATTATCTCCAGTTAAATGCGTTTTCCTGGTCTTAACACATTTTATGGTGAGTTTGGGTAAAAATATAGTTAAGTACTTATCCAAAAAGTTATTCTAGGTAGATTGATTAAGTGCTTATTCGTAAGATTTTATATTGAAAACAATGTATGCACATGTAAGTTATTTTTTGTAAGTGTATCTAATCATTAATATAAGTGTGTATGTCATTAAACAAGGTGAACTAAGCTTTTTCAAATATCTCCTTAGTCTGTATAATCAATTACTGAAATGCCCAAAATTTCAGTAGTAATTGGGATAGCTATTGAACATGTTTGGAAAATTTCCTTCTCGAATTGCAATTAATTATGTATCTTTTTCAGCATGGAGTGGCTATCAGATCAGGTCACCATTGTGCCCAACCTCTCCATCGCTATTTAGGAGTCAGCGCAAGTGCACGTGCTAGCCTCTATTTCTACAACACAAAGGAGGATGTGGACAACTTTATCCATGCCCTCCACGACACTGTCAGCTTCTTCAATTCATTCAAATAGTTAGAATGTATCTATATGTAAATTAAATTTTGTTCATACATCGGTTAGGATTGGTTCAATTTGAAGGGATAACAAGCTGTGTTAATTCCTATTGCTGATCTCATAGATAGACATGCACAAATTATAGTAACCCTTAATTGTGGAACAACTTGTCTACCGCCTGAGATTTTATGTATTAAAAATTGTTACAAGTTAGAGTTTTTTCTTCTCTTATTGTATGTATCCACCTTCACTTTGGATAAGACTAGAGTGATGTATAATTTGCTACAACAGCGCTTTGGTACTTTCTAGTTCAGTAGTAGTTCACAGATATATGCTAATACTTGATGTGTATTAATATATCAAAGTCATGTAAGTACAATTTATGGTTATATTGGATAGTCAAAGCTATAATATGGACCACCATCTTGGGCGGTCTATGGTGTACTATAATTTTTAGCCATTAGATTAATTTGTACTCATAATATTATGGTGTACTTTTCCACACTGGATTATTCTGTCAATCAATGAGTAAACCGTAATTATCCATGACTGGTATTAGATTTCTACATGTGTAGTACCTTTGAATGGGGGACACCATGTGGTGACCGGTGAAATCATATCAAAATCAAATTTTCATAAATAAAAGTGTATTTGAGAGTGTATCTAATTTGATTTTTACATAATTTGTAGTTTTTCTTTTAGAATGATTTTTTTTTTATCTTCAAAACTCTTGGCCAAAATCAATTTTTTAGAATAATCATTCACAATCACTTTTTTGTCTGGAGAACCAAATATGATAAGAAAATGTTGTTTCCAAATTGCAATTATATTGACTTGGTCAATCTATATTTTCTTGTTCTCAAAAAAAGAACAAAGGTAGATACCCCAGTGTGTAATCAACCCATCATCTTCATTTTAAAAAGTTCCAAATAATAATAATTACTAATGTGATTCATGTCTTGCAAAACAAAAAATATGAATAAATATGTTTTTAGTAGCACGACTTTACTATTCGTCTTTATTTTGCTTTTTATAGACACTATTTTGAGGGACTAAAAACAACCATTTTGGCACATTGAATCTGGCTCTGGGCAAAAGAAGTTTGCATTTCTATTTTGCAGTGAAGAAAAGGTGATGAGTGCTTGTTTAAGCATTCTATTTCTAACCCATTTTCCATTAACAACTTCCATTTGCACGCAAGATGTTGGCAGTGTGATCCTAAACGGATTGTAAAAGACCTAAGCATATGTGGTGAAGGATATAGTTTACAAAACTACAAGTTACACCACCACAAATTTTAAGTACAATTTGCATCATGCAAATAATAATTTATTTAACAATTACACTTATTATTTTGATGGTGGAAATTGTGCTAAGCACCTGTGGCATTCTTGCAACTTGTGGCTTAAAAATAATCAAATACAATCATCCTTGTGTTGACTGCATAGTGTTTGGAAAAGGTTGGTTAATGTCAACTTGCAAACTTCATCTCATGTGAGTTAACTTGGTGTCACCATACTAAACTCTGTTCTTCTTTCCATGTTAGCACATGACAATCTGGAACAATCTCATCCATTTTAATTGAGAGTAGCCGTGGATTCAGAAATTGAGTCTTTGTTACCTTCAATATCAGATGGTTGAGATTCATGTTTTGCAGCAGCTTGTAATACCCGGTTTTGAACATCTAATGATGAAGGTGATGTAGGTAATCCTATGCCATTTGATTCCAATTTTCCAGCAGCCCATGAAAATGCTTGAGTTCCAAGTTTAACAGGAGCAAGCAATAACCTTAAAAGGACAGAAGAAAATAAAGAGGTTAAATTTCATAACAGATGCTAGAGTAACAACACCAAAAAAGGGTACACAAAATGATAGTTTTTGTTAGTTGTTATTTGCTAATTTAAATCGTATATTTGTCTAGGTGTTGATATGATAGGATATTTGTAACACTCAAGAAGAAAATACAATATAAAAAACGTTATGCTTTCGGAGTTGGTTTTCACCCAAAAAAAAAAAAGGTTAGCTACATGACTTGAATATTAAGATAACCGAATACATATAGGGCTATCAAATGATAATTAAACTATTCAAACACTGTCTAATTTCACGATTTATGACCAAGTATCCATAATGGAGTATACTTACTTCACATCTTGCTTCAAATCTTCTGACTTTTCATATGAAGAAAACCGCAGATATATCGTCTGGTGATATACATTGGAGAAATATGAGGAAATGAAAAATATGAGAAATCCTAGTAGACCAATATTATAGGCCCGTTATGGTATTCTCAACATAAGTTGAAATATGAACCATATATTTAAAAAAAATTAAAAAATACTTAATTGAAGGTTTTGCTGAAAAGAAAATGCACGTACCAAACTGAGGCCAAAAACACCAATTAACTGTAATGTCGTCTCCCACTCTGACACGGTATTGATTTTGCTTTGTTAGATATGGACAATAAAAAAACGAATGGTTAAGAATAAATTGATTGAAACAGTTAGGTTTTCATTAAAAAGACATCTTAGATTTCCAGTCACATGTGCGTGCTGTTAAATGGCATTCGAGATTTAGTTTTTTAAGCTACAGAATCAAAATAAATTTGCAAACACAATATAAGCTCTTAAACATTTTGTAAGAATAAGTAAACTAGTCAACTTCACATATAAACCGGTGTTTGTAGGTATATGTTTGCAGAGGCACATATTGAAGGGAAAAAATCTCCTCCTACCAACCAATTTTTTTCATTTCTGAACAAATTGATAGTTTACGAGAAAGAACATGCACGCACCTGCTAATGCATATGACCCCGCAAGTAGTGCCTGAATCCAAAGTAGTTGCATTTATTAGCAGATAGTAAAATCATGGTATAAGCTGACAAGATATTTACGTAAGACTATTGTTGATGATAGAACAACAGAATAAATTAACTAACTAGAAAGTGCTAACAAATTAATTTTTTTCCTATTTTACTATTCTCAATATATGGTTCTCCACTAAAAACTTGTTTTCTACCCTATGAAGGTATTCTTCATATCATGTTATAAAATGACACGAACCATATAAAACTAACTTAGGGATTAGCATACAGAGAATCCAACCAATATGAAAAATAATTATGTAGGAAAAATCACAAAGATGTCATACAAGTAACTTGACACTTACCGTACCATAACCTAAAAGTTGCCCAGGAGAAGGTCTAACATTTTCTAGAATTGCTTCAGCTTCCTGTGAACATACACAATGCATATTCCTTGTTAGTTTAGGAGAACCGAGCTTTCATCCCATTATTTTTTGTCATGTAAGCTAATAGAATTCATACTCATAAAGATACAGATTAACAGAGATAGCTTGACGAATACCTCATTGAGTATGGTAAGTGCTGTTTCAGGTTTTAGTTCCTTGATACGGAGACTTTGTTTCACCCAAGATTGAAAGCCACCTTGGACCAAATATGGATTCTGTACAATATCATACATAGCTTGCTAAATTTTATGCTACTCCAGTATATGAATTGGATTTCAAAGGTTGATGAATCAGTTGATTGTGTAGATGGTGTCTATTAGTGAACCACCACTAGAGCACATATACATACTATAATTTAAAGGAGCTGTCCCCAAGTCTAAAACAAATCTGTTTGGCTCTCGTATTGACACTAAAGGACTGAGTGCTACCTTTGAACATATGAGTTAGGGCATCTAGAATTCATCAAATTCTAGTTTTTGCTTTTTCATTTTCAATTTCAAACTAACGACCATCAAAATGTCTTGTGCTGGCTTATTATAAACTGCAAATCCCCATACTTTAACATTTTTCCAGGACTTCAATCCATTTACACTCATAACTGAGGTGAAGATGTGCAAAATTTATTTGATGATATGATAAAGATACTGCTTAGTAGGAAATCAAGCAGAAAATAGCAAAGACTTGAGTTATGTAGAATAGTAGTATGGTTGCTAGGATTCTTGTCTATTATTATCCTATTTTTTCACCATGCCAAAGCTCTTCAACCCTAACCTTAAAATTACAATCATCAGTTTCAAAATCCTATATCAGATATAGAAGTAGTACAAAGGTAATAAAGCTAAACTTTCTGTTATGCACAGGCTTCGGCAACCAAATAAGGTTTGGAAGGTGCTTTGATGAATTAGTAAACAGTAGGACAGAGGGAAGGTAAGATAGTTAACACAATGGGTTGCGGCAGTAGATTTATGTTGTCACTATAACATCAAAATTTTGCAGCAAATATATCTCAGAAGTTATTGACAGACTTGCCTTGACACCAATTTTCTTCAAGGATCTTGCAATGCCTTTAGAACGAGTACCATCAGCATCCAACACAATAACCTTGGAACTGTCCTATAGACCACAGAGAATAATTTTCTGAGACATCATTTCTCATGTAAATAATCAGGTGAAAACAAAAAGGTTTTAATAGACGAACTTCAAGTCATTGAATATATATTACTATATTAACACAGGTTATTTCATACACTTCCAAGTGACTTTATTCAGAAACCTAGACCGTATTTCGAGACACAAGGCTAAATACCTTAACAATTTTCATATTTCGAATAACAGCAGCAATCAATGAGTCATCTAGGTCTCTACCACCCTTCAACAACTTGCGTATGGAGCCATCAACCTGAAAATTACATAATATACTATTTTATTGGTAGATATATAACAAATTAATTGCTAATCCATATAACAAATGACAAAGATTCTGGATCTCTTCCATTTAACATAGTTTTTTTAAAAAGCTTTCCGTTGAACATAGTTAAGGAATACAGTATAAGTATTATCATGCTTTAAACCTCAATTGGAGCTACACTTGCATAGCGAAACCGAGTAGCCCTTCGAAGATCAGGAACACCGTCTTTTTCTCGCAAGTCCTGCATATAGTAAAGGAGCAGTAACTTCATTGGTCAACATTAATATGAAAATAGTTAGCCAAACAAATGCAAACAGATATGAAAACTTCTATAATACGAAAAGACCATAGTTTGAGTTTGGAAGAAGGGTGGTACAAAGATAGAATAAGCATCAAAAGATTCAAAACACGAGATATCTTAAGTCTTGACTTTACTTTAATAAACTGTATGACCGTTTCTCCCGCTTTGAATTAAAAATGCCAGAAAAAGTTGACCGTAACATAACTTGCCTCAGTGCGGACATCTATAAGTACAGCATTTGAGTCCCCGGCCAAGAGCTCGAAAGCTGATTCAGGGGATAAATCTCCTGAGTAACCTCCATAAGTCCACAACCAATAAACAGCCCTGCATATATCTGACATCTATTACAGATGGCGTTTGGTGGTGGAATTTAATTCTTCAATGTAGGTAATAACATATTTTACTTTTTTGGAAAGATAAATTCATACCATAATGTTGCTGAAGAGCCCACAAAAACAATAAATGGAATAATTGGATCATTTGGATCCAAGCCAAGACTCTTCTCCAACGAATAGAAAGTCGTGTAAATCTGCTTGAGACATAAAGTATCAACATATAATATGTGAACAGGCTAGAAAGGTGCTAGCAAATTCAGAATGTTTGCGAAATGAAACAACATATATTAAGATTGAGAACATAGAGGATTTCAGAAATGAATTAAAGCAAAGAACTTCTTACGTTATAGCTGATAAAGAGCCATCCATATAAAATATCGATGTTTTGACTCATTTGATAATTCAAATCTAATTTCAGACATTAAACAAAACAAAATTTTCAAGAGAAAGTAAAAAAAAATTGACGCTTTGGAGAGTAAAGAATCCTGTTGAATCTCAATTAATACATTACCTGTTGAGCTGCAGACCCAACAGGCCTTAAGATTTGTGTTGCTTTATCTTCATACACATTGACTGAATCCCTAATCTCTGCAGGAAGGAACTCCTTGGCTGATCCATAAAGGTAAACAACATAGGAAGCCCCAGTTGATAAAGAACTCTCTACCGCAACGATTGTGCGGCGCAACACATCACTAGCCAAAGCAGGTGTTAA
Source organism: Cicer arietinum (assembly GCF_000331145.2). Taxonomy (NCBI): domain Eukaryota; kingdom Viridiplantae; phylum Streptophyta; class Magnoliopsida; order Fabales; family Fabaceae; genus Cicer; species Cicer arietinum. The sequence continues at coordinate 64,858,262 of NC_021164.2, forward strand.
TTGGTTCATAATGATTTATATTTTCTCTAGTGATATGTCCTTCAACAACCTTTCGGGGAGCATTCCACTAGAGATTGGACAACTACAGAACCTTGTGGCTCTGTATGTCTAACTATGAAGAGTTTTGTGCTTGATGTTTTGTGTTTATTCCTTGTCGGGTAACCATTTTGAGAGTAAAGAATCATGTTGAATCTCAATTAATACATTACCTGTTGAGCTGCAGACCCAACAGGCCTTAAGATATGTGTTGCTTTATCTTCATAGACATTGACTGAGTCCCTAATCTCTGCAGGAAGGAACTCCTTGGCTGATCCATGAAGGTAAACAACATAGGAAGCCCCAGTTGATAAAGAACTCTCTACTGCAACGATTGTGCGGCGCAACACATCACTAGCCAAAGCAGGTGCCTTATTTGTGACTCCACTTACCTCACTTGAAAAGCTAGTAATTTTCTTATTCGCCAATTCACTCGTTTGATCAACAGCAGAAAATGCCTTACTAAAAGCATTATCTGCCGATGTAGTAGCATTTTTAACAACGGAATCGATGAAAGAAGTGGCTGTATCCAGCGAGCTTCGTAAAGCAGTTTCTCCCTTACTAATAGAAACATTAAATGACTCATTGATTCCAGAAAACAGGTCACCAACACTTGCTTTTGTAGACGATTCATTACCCCCTTCAACCAAACTACTCGTTGATTCAAACTTCCCCGACGTTACATCAGTACTAAAAAATAGAGCCTCCGGTTGTGCAGGTGCTACTAATGCATCAGATCCTTCAATTGACTGTCCTGCAAAGTCTACTAATTCCTCCGGCACAGTCGATAAACTATATCTAAATTCTCCATTACCAAGTAAATAATCCCCATCTGCTTTCATTGGCGAATAACCCCACGATATGATACTCTTTGTAGCTTGTGCTGTAAATGAATTTCTGAATGAAGATGTTCCATAATGCAAACCTAGATATACACTTTCTTCTACCACACATCTAGTCTCAAAATCCTTTCGAATTGGACACAGAGATTGTAGTCCACCAAATAAGGGAATCTACAATAACAACAAGATCAACAGTTTTAAGAGTTCAACCAAACACGGTGAGCATTCAATAATTCTAGGAACAAAAGAGCGTTGGAAAATCAAAGATAAATGAATAGAAAATTGACCTGGGAAGATGGGGAATAGCAGGGTGTAGCTGAGCAAAATGGTAACATTCTCGTGTTGAATTGAAGATGATGAATGAGTGAACGATGAACAACGCATCAATCAAATATAATCAGATCCTCGTAGACGTAGCTATCATCCTCTGCTACAAATCAAATCAAATCAATGCATGCATTAAGCTATTTCTTTCTTTCTATTTTTTGGAAGGAATGAGGTATAAAATTGGAGTAAAAGGAACTACGATTCTGGAGTTGTTGAAAAGTTTTGAGAACAATGTGTCATTGTAAATTGTTATTAGCAAGTTTGAGTTTCAGAATAACAAGCAAAAGTGAATTAATCTCACTAGTCACTACTCTAATCTAATCTAATGTAATCTAATCTAATACTAGTATGTATTGAGTTTAATTTAAATATTTAACAGTGGCACTCACCTTAGCTTCTTTGAGTGTATGATTGTCTCCTTTTATTTTTCCTTAATTTATTATTATTTGTTGTAATTTGATCAAAGTTATGGTTACTTGTTTATGAATTTTAGTAAAAGAAATGTTTTGGTAGATTATCCAAAGGGAAATAGAGGGTATGGTCGAACGCGCCTAGCTCATCCTATTCACTACCACACTTTTGTCTCTAATATATTATTATGAATGAACCAGACACAAACTCACATCACATATGGATCACTCATTTTTATTTTCCAACTCCTTCTAAATGCCAAACAAATTCTCTAGTTACAGACTTTTTTAATGTCTAAATCACTTTAACTAGTTACAGAAATTTTATGACATGACATTTTTCTTTAAAAAAAAAATAGTGAGAAGAACTACAAAAAAGAAAAAATTTAAATCTATTAAATATTTACAAAGAAGTTTATATCCGCCAATAATACTAATAGAAATCGAAGATGCAGCGTACGAATTTAATGTCTTTTATTTGAAGCATTATTGTTTATGAAATATATATTTCTTTATCAACTTCTTAGAATATTTATTTAAGTCTTAATCGGACTAACTTAGCGTCTGAGCCTTTCAGGTCGAGTTAATTGGGCTTACTTTCATTTATTTTAATTAAATATGAAGCAACCCTTACGCAACTTTGATTCGCCTCGCCTCCCCCATTTGATTACACTTGGCAATCTATTCATACAAGAATAATTATTTACAGCATTTTTTTCAATTATAGCTGACAATAGATGAATTACATTATTTTTTTTGAAAATAAATCAATAACCGTCGAGAAACAAGTCAACCATCCCTTGAAATAATTTCAACTCAACCTTGCCTTTTCGGAAAGCAAGCACTAGTGCAAAACCAAGTTTACAGAGCTAAATAAATGAATCTGACTACTACTTTTTCCCCTCTCTATCATACATAATTTTTAAAATAAAAGTTCTATGTTACAAATCAAAATTGTGGTGGAGTTGCATAAGCCATATCTAATTTTTCTCAAATTCTCATTCTCAATTAGAAAAAAGCTAGCTGCCCAGGCTCAACTCTAGGCAAAAATAATTTTTTTTAAGGAAGAAAACCAAAGTTGCACAATCTTGTACATCCTTTCTCCACAACCTGTGGCTACCTTTATGAGGTCTACTTTGTAAATGAATTATTACTATTGTGTGTGGAGTGAGAACTGCACTCTCAACCTGGCCTTGCAGCAATGCACCAGCCATGCAATCACTTCTGCATTGTTTCCCTTCCGAACAGTTCAAGATCAAGGCAGTCAGTCAGACATAAGTACCCATCTAAGCATACCTTGCGATCACAGCGAGTTAGAGCGCAAATGATAAAAGAATGCATTGTCAGGTGTGGAATCAATTTCTAGCCCAGAGTCTGCTGTTCCTCCCAAATAGATGAGCCAACAACAGACGGTAATTCGTGCAGATATTTTTGAAGTAATGTGTGCCACAAAAATTATCAATCAATATGGAATGACGTATGGCAGAGCAAAAACATCTGCAGGCTCTATATGCACAACTTCTGCCCATACCTGCAGTGTATCCACGACCTCTGAAGATTTCACCAAAGGTTTTCTTTCTTGCGAATGATTGCTGCCAAACAGCCACTCTTGGTCATCAAAATCAGACCACTCATTTGCTTTTGGTACAGAATATACCTCACTTATGTACTTGGTATCTGGATGAGGTGGTTTTGTAGATATTTTAGTCGTAGATATTTTAGTCACTGGATCAGCTGGCTTGGGAGCGGTGGGAATCTTTTTTGGAGAAACAGCAGGTGTTGGAGCTTCAATGATGCCATTTGTCTTGCGTTCCATGTTTTCTACCTTAACATTAGTGGCGGCTACTGGCCCATCTGAAGCATTTTGAAGGGAAATTTGGCAAGGTTCCAAGATCCTTCCATTTTCAGTGAAAGGATGAGAGGAAGAGGGCCTTGGCAACTTACTGGGCCTACTTTCATTGGCTGTAAGAAAATTCAAAGAATTATAAAATCGTCAGCCAGCTACAAAATAATTAGCATACAAACTCATGAAAATTGAACACCGTAGTTGAAAAAATATTCCCATCTATGAAAATATAAAAAAGGTTTTGATGTCACTAGAAACCTGACATAATCTCATAGAATGTAGTTTTGCTATTAGGTCAACAAAATAGACTCATGTCTAATGACAACCTAATGGAATTCATTGAACAGAAATTAGAACATGATTCATTACATACGGAACTCACCATGTAGAAATCCATTTGAATCGATTTCCTTCTGTTTAGTATGGCACTCACCATGTAGAAATCCATTTGAATCAATTTCCTTCCGTTTATTGAGATTTTTATTATGGTACTCACCATGTAGAACTCCATTTGAATCAATTTCCTTCTGTTTATTAAGATTTTCCCCGATGATAGAATTTTCATGGCTGTGCTTGGATACTTGTGCAGAAGAATTTAAGCCTATTAGGCCAGCTTTGTTGCTTTCTTTTAATTTATTCTGCTCTCCATTTCTATGCTCAATTTTCTCCTTTGCTTTATCCTCCTTTTTTTTCTTTTTATCCCTGTCTTTGTCCTTCCCATGCCCTTTCTTCTCCTTCTCGTTTCCTTTTCTTTTATCTCCTCGTTTATCATCTTTCTTTTTATCTCCCCGCTTATCATCTTTCTTTTTATCTCCCCGCCTATCATCTTTTTTTTCCTTAACCCTTTCTGTTCCTTCAACTGTTCCTTCCAAAGTTTTGACAAAAATCTTCTCCAAAGGTCTGGGCTTTTCATTGACCCTAGGATAACAATTTCCAGCATGATTCTGTACTGCTGCATTTCCAATTGGTTGGGCTTCAGCCCAGATTTCTCTCCCATCAATCTTCGTAGCATCAACACCTTTACCCTGGAACTTCTCCTTGCCATCGGGCCAGGTGCCAGTGCCAGTGCTACTACTCTTAGCAACCACCCTAACAGTCCCTTCATCCTTTCTACAGTCTGCGATGGTAAACTTTTGAACCAATTGATTCCCAGCTCTTCCATCATTGTCTCTAATCCTCCTGTCCAACTCCATGCGGAATTTAGAGTCCTTGTTCTCTTCAACCAGATGATTATTCGCTCTGGCCATCTCTCCATTGTTACTGGCATACTGTTTGGTAAGTCTATCATCAAACAAGATATCCTTTGTATCATTTTGTTTGATTTCCTTTTGATGTAGATTAATGCCATTGAGACCCTGGGCTTGTGTTGGAAATCCTTTCTCGTTTGCAGCACTGATTTTACTTTTATCTTTACCCTTGTCCTTGTCCTTATCTTTATCTTTATCTTTCTTTTTTTCTTTCTTCCTTTCTTTTTTGTCCTTTTTATCCTTATGCTTTCCATCCCTTCCTTCCTTCTCCCCCTTTTCCTTACTTTCCTTCTTCGCTTTGTCCTTTTTCTCTTTTTTATGTTTTTTTTCTCTGTGCCTTTCCTGCAAGTTCACAGTAAAAATTAGATATTAGAAACAGTAATCAATAAGAAAGCAAAACAAAATGGGTTTGCATCCCCACTCCTCCCATTAAAATAACATAACATCCATAGAAGAACTGCTCAACATGGTCCTTGAAGATCTGGAAAAAGTAACAACAAATTCAAGACCTTTAACTCCCACTCTATCAGTCTATCTATCTATATGCAAAACATGCAAAATTAGTGGCTAATTTATAACCAAACAAACAGATAGAAAAAATTATTATAAAAATGATAGCCAATATGCTTCTGTACTGCCAACAAATTATAACACTTCTCTGCAAACAGATAATAACTTCACTTGCAATAAATAAAACCCATACTGGCATAGGAACCCCATATCCAGTTCAGCAAAAGAATGACCATTTGTTTTCTATTTGAGGTGAAACTATGGAAGTAAAGAAGATGTCCTTTTGTTCTTTCGAGGCAATATTTCTTACAATACAGTAGTACCAATATGCAAGTAAATAATATTCAGCAACTTGTATTTCAAACATTAAAAATCCTAACAAATTGCTTGACAGAGCATTGGTTCCAACGAAGAATTACCACTATCTTAGGAGCATTTTCTAATGCAAAATAACACTAAGATGCCTGTGCATAAGGCTGCCCATTTTTAATATTAACCTAGCTACACAGTTCCAAATAGTGCTAGTGCACTTATAGTGATCCTAGTCCCAGGCAACATACCATAAGTATAATATCTTACCCTCAAGGCTTCAACAACATCAAGCCCAAAGGTTATTCTTTTACATCAAAATGATGTTTTGTCCAACTGTCCAGGTGTATTTTTCGTCCATAAAGAGATGGTGCACCGAAATCATATTTCTCAATGTCCAACAACATATATGTTTGAATTTTCTACACATTTTCAATTCAACATAATATATCAACCATACCCAAATATGTGAACTATTACTTTTCCCATTTAAAGGAGTTATAATTTGAAAACTGCAGATTACTTATACATCTAACCATACACTATGTTTTGACCTTCACCTAGCCCACACCAAGCATATACAGCACCACGAAAACAGAGAAAAATCCAAATAGCAGTATGCTTGTGTTGTATGACCAACAAACTGGGGCTAGATGGAAGGGAGTGGAAGGAGGGAATATTTTAAATAACGTGTTTGGTTCAGTTTTTATGAGGGGAGGGGAGCAAAATCCCTATTAAACCTCATTTTGCTCTCCCTTCATTATGGGAGGATTAGGAGGGGAGGTGACTAAACACATAAATTTACCATTTATAATCCCTCCCCTCTTTTGAACCAAACATATCTCTACTCCCCTTCCCTCTCCTCTATTCCCTCCTCTCCATTGAACCAAACAGACCCTAATACGTATTTTTCTTTTCCAATATAAGATAACTTTGAAATAAATGATAGATAAGCACTTCGACCGTGTACCAAACTCAAATGAGTGAAAATAAGAATCGGTATACCAATTGAGTGATAAGGTGGTTTGGGGGAGTAACATTTGAGCATAGGGGTTAGAGAGATATGGCAATGTCAATGTGGGTTCAAATCCCCCACTAACATTACTAACATTTGCCGTTCAAAAATAAAAAGAACTAACATCCCAAAAAATGGAGAAAACTTCAAGGGACCAAAAATAAATGGGTGCAAATAACACAAACCAAGATCTTATTTAAATCTTAAGGGAAAGTGAAAAAACAAGGAAATCATATAAACTTTTAATCTTTGTCTCTTTACCAGAAAAGATAGAATATTCCCCTCTACATGTTCAGCACTAGGAAACTCATCAATCCAAAATTCAGAGATAAACAAAAACATCTACCGTGAAGCATGATAAAGGAAACAATAGATGAGTGTGCCCACAGGGACTGTTGTTAGCCACAAGAACAAAACTCTATCAACCAGGGGTCCACAATCAAGATAGGCTAAAAAATCAATCACCTTTTACTGCATGTGTACCCAAACCCCAATCAAAAAATATCCTTTTGTTTTCTGTGTGTGTGGAATATCAAAGTGACCGTTTCATAGGCTTCATGTTATCAGTTTACAAAGACCTTTAACTAAGTTGGCTTTATCTACCATTCAGAAGAAATAGATGAAAAAATTATCTAGTCCATAAGGACCATAACTAAGCCAGAACATTTTAAAAACCATTTTAATGGTCAGGAAAGCATGGTAATTCAGATCTTCTGCCGTGATGGGATTCAAAGAAAGGAAGGAGTCATAGACAACCTCGCCTTAAATTTTGCAAAATGAAAAATGAACCTTATTCATGAAGATTTAACACTAAGCACACACACACAAAAAATCCAGTTTTGCATTCCAGATAATGATAAGTCAAACAATTTGTACAGTACAATACAGGAAAATCGGATTAACCTTTTTCAGTAAATCCACATCATCAGTTCTAGATTTCTTTTCATATCCTGGAGGTGGAAATGGAAAACAACGCGACATTGCACAAAATCCAGATATGCCGAGTGTATCTTCTCTGCAAAACTGAGAATGCTTCAATCACTTTCCAGTAGCACTGTTCCAGAAAGGGATCGAACCGGCAACTATTCTCCTGTCCATGCACCATGTCACTGCATTCATTTCAAGCTTTAATATTCCTCCATAAGCTTCTTACTCACTACAAACACAAATCATAGAAACCACTAGGGTTTACTTCCTTTCACCAAATATGCAAATAGCCGAAACTAATATTACTGAAATTTGATTCAAAATCAGCGTTGAACACAACAACCACTCAATCAAACTAACTAACTAGTATTACAAATCTAAATGATTCAATTCAACACAACCCCGTTAAGTATTTTCTTAGGATTAAGATCTTTACAGTAATATATTAAGCTCATATCATATCCTCTATCAGATTTTCCTTTTTAGTGATGGCCCAAAACCACAATCATTTCCCAACAAAGATGAAAAAACCAAGCCTTTGCAGTGTGTCTAAAATTGGTTCTGAAAGTGTTGATCACTGTATAAACAGAATTAATATAAACAATCCTCTTCCATGCTCATATAAGCAGCAATGTTAAATAGCATCTTAAGAATAAAGAATCTCCAAGTACAAATTCTCAAGCACTGAATTTCCAAATCCACAATTCGAACCTCTAAAGAGATCGGAGCTTGTGCCCATTTCACGCAACCTTCTTTGCTTTGATTCAAAACCCTTATCAGTCCGAAATTCCAAATTCAGCAACTATATAGTTACGATCCAATGAAACCCTAGAAAATCCAGCAACACAAACAAGCTGAGTACATACGGGAATCGCGAATACCCACAAAGAATTTTAAAAAAGAAACCCTAATTCCAACCCTAAATATATCTCTATCAATTGTAAAATAAAAAACTAAAATCGTTTGAAAATAAAATAAAAAGAGAGATAGAATAAAACGGTTTTTAGGTACCTAAGCAAAGCAATAATAGGTATCGATGAAAAGGGGGAAAAGAAGCTCTGATTCGAAGCGTGAACGTGGGATTGGAAATTGGAAGAACGAAAGGAAAATTAGTGAGAAGAGATTATTATGAACTTGTCCACTACAAAGTGGGCATTGCAAGAGAACAAGATCTCTATTTCATTCGCGGGATGAATGAATAAAATGAAAAATAAATATTAAAAAAAAAAAAAAGGTATAGCTGAGATAAATATAAAAACGTGTTATTTTTGTTATTTATTTATGGTATGGGAATGATAGAGGGTTGAACTGGTTTTGTTGGTTCTAGATTCTGGGTTTTCTTTCTTCACCCACTGTTTCCTTTGTTGTGTGTGTGTGTGTGATGGTTACTGCTTGTTCTTGTGTGTGTTTTTGTTATTTATGTAATAGTTTTTCTTTATTTTCCAAATTTCTTTCCTCTCTCAATATCCTAGCATTTAATTTTGGGTGTTATACGGCAAATATACGGATAGATAGATACACAGCAATAGTAATACACGTATATCAGGTTTGTAAAACGGCACTATCACTTTGCACAGACATCAATCATTATAGACTTTTTTTTCTTTTGTTTGTAAAAAAATTCTAGGACTTCTCCTTTTCTGTTAGAGATTCACTAGGGACAATCGTGTATAATATTATTACATTATAGGTAGGTTTAGATAGAGTATATAGATAGAGTCTTTTTTAACTTAACTCATAGGTTGGTCAAAATAATTATTTCAATCAAAGGTATAATTTAATAATTTCTAAATAATTCATCATTAATTGAAATTTATTGACCATTTTATTTCATAGGTAAATTTTATTGACCATTAAATTTAATTTCTTTATTAGGTATAATATTTGCTCAAAAACTAGTTACATAAGGTATTTGATATTTGTGTCTATGTTTATTTTATTTTTATTTTTTTAAATAGTATTTATACTCGAGTTGAGTTATACGTGGATAAGTCTATATTTTGATATGTCATTAATGCATTTGATTTTAGCTTATAAAGACATTAACTTATAAATTAAAAGAGTTAAAAAAAATTAAAATTATAAATTGTTGAAGAAACTAGTTTTACGCTACGGTCCACCGTTATTTGTCAGTAAACATGACTAGTAATGTAAGTCTTAAATGACGTTATTTTTATTAAAAAAGAATCTTAAAAATGATATGATTATTGAAAATGTGATTAGATAAAATAGAAATGATACATAGGTGTTAAGTCGTTTCAGCCTAAAAGTCTAATAATTGTTGGAGATATTAATGTTGTAGCTATGATGGTGTTTTAGAATGGTGGTTGCCACTAGTAGTAATGTGGTGGTGACTCATAGCCTCCATGCCTCAAAGGATTATCCTCTTCCATTTTCTTTTACTACTAAGGCTTAAGTTAGGATGGCGTTTGAGAGTGCTAGTAGTGTGGTGGTGTTGGTTACAACTATTGGTAGTGTGGTGGTGACTCCTAGCCTTCATGCCTCGAGGATTATCCTCATCCCTCATTTTGACTCTAACACCTCATATGGTTTGTGAGCAGTATCTAATTTGGAACTCAAGTGGAATCTATGGCAGTAGCTCCAAATAAAACTACAAGAAATGGTCAAATGAACAAGTGAGTGATATAAGGATGTGATAGAGACAACACATTGAGATAAGAACACTCATATGGTTGAATTTATAAAGATGTGGCAACATATAAGGGAGACGATAGGAAATTGTTAGGGGATAAATAATAGATAAAATGAGGTTGAATGTCATTGTCACGGTCAATTTAACATTATTGATGTTACGAGGTTATTATAATTATTAGCGGTCTTGGTCACCATTAACACACATGTAGACAGATTGATTGTTGTGCATTATGGAGCGTTTGGTGTCATTGTCAATTTAAATTTTGAATTTTTAACTTTTGGTTATTGTGTTATACAAAGATATGGTTATAGATGTCATGTACATAGACCTGACCCGTCAATAATTCTTCCAAAAATAATTCATACTAATTATCACAATTGTATGACCGCGTATAAGGGTCAATATGAAATACACAACCGTGTATTTTAGAAATCAAAGTAATGATAGAATTTATTGTTTATAAAGTATTTGCTACCTGTCAGTATGGTAGAATTTATTGTTTATAAAGTATTTGCTACCTGTCAGTATGGTAGAATTTATCTAACTACCTGCCTATATATACTTGTAACTTGTTACATGCATCTATTTTAAAATGAACATTCTCATTGATTTATTTAGTTTTGAGATTGCATGTAAAATATTTGAGAATGTTCTCTGAGTAATTGTGTATTGTAAAAGTTTTTGATTGTTCCGCCAAACCGTACTCAAGATATCTTCTTTCAAGTATTTGAGTTTCACCAAATGAAAAACTATTATGAGCATTATATATGAGATGTTAAATTTGCTGCATTAATGTTGCTGATCTTTTAAGGACCTCCTACCACGGTGGTCCATGCTATAACCCACCTTTAATTCAAAACCAAATGTTCACTATTCCAAATATTAGAAACGCATATCCCTTGTGAATTTGAAGTAGTGAAACAAATTCAGACAGATGGGAGAGTAAAAAAGAATTAAAACTCGGAAGTTAAATATTAATATATATTCATATGAAATGTTAAGAACGCTCGTCCGATTGTAAAGATAAGTGACAAACATAAGATGGCTTGAAATTACAAAAGAAAATTATGAAGTCAAAATATCCCAAGATGTTCTCTGGCACAAAACACCAACAGATTAAAATACACCTGGAAGTCTGTCCACGCTTTCACCTCGACATGTCAGTCTAACACAACCAAAACTAGTTTCACAGCAGGTGAATACAATGCAATGGACATGATTTCCTGCAAAAAGTAAGGTAAACTATGAGAATGATCTCCTTGCAAGTTGTGACTTGTTGAAGGTAGATCTAGAACTTGCATTTGATTACTAGCATTTGTTAAATTCAATAACCTATTTAGTGAGTTGTGACTCGTTGAAGGTAGAGCTAGTAACCTGTGTTGTGTATGGATGTAACATACATTTACATCTGTATGTACTCACACACTCACTCTCCTCAAAGCTTTGTCGTTTTGATTTTGTATAAAATTAAGTATTGATAAGAAAATGCAATGATTTTGTTAGATGGCAAAAAAGTTGTGACATAGCAAATGTGAAATTTGTGGATGTTACTATTGGAGCTGGGGTTGAGGGAAGAGGTAAGTGAGAGATAGGGGGAGGGAAGAGATAGTAATATAGTGTGGCAAACTAAATTTATTTATTTATTAGCTATGTGGGTTGTGTGGATTCAACCATTGTTCACCATTCAACGAGTTGAAACAATGGAACCATGACACAAAAAGTATATGGCTAGTTATTTTGAGCATGATAAGACTAATAGCCCTAAGCCTACTATTAGAAATGTATATCAGAGGGGAAATAGGAGAGTTTGGTTGAAAACTTCCTAATGTAACACATGTCTAAAAGTTAGTTAGGCAGTTAGTGGTTGAAAACTTCCTAATGTAACACGTGTCTAAAAGTTAGTTAGGCAGTTAGGGAATAAATGAACTATAAGAAGGAATAGCTGTTAGAAGTTGAGGCAGTTTTGGGTGTTAACAGAATTTCTGGTTGTGGAACCAGCAAGGTCGTGGGACCTATTGTAACCATTCTTCTTCTATTCAATTCAATAAAATTCTTTTTGTTCTTCCTAGCAGAATCACTCTGATTCTGATTAGGTTGACTGATTCATTGTTCAATTCCCTTTTTTTGTTAATTCCAGTGGTTGTATCACTGGTATCAGAGCACCGTTTCTGGTGCCTGAGGGAGTGGATCCACCACCAACCAATCGCTGCCGCAATCGTCTATGGTCTCTACCAGAAGAATGGCACGAAACGATGAGAGTTGGACTCAAGAGATGGAGGAGCTGAAGCAAGATCGCGAGAGAATGAGATTGCGATTGGAGCTTAACGAAGCTCGAATGCAGAAAACCGAAGAGCTGTTATCGGCGATAGCCAACAAATTGGGGATAAACGGAAATGGACACTCGCGGGAGGGTGGAAGCGAAAGTGAGAATGAAGGAGAGAGTCATCAGCGGAGTTTGAATCCAAATTGTTGGAGAAGATTGGAAATCCCTA